>NW_006433378.1:20105662-20119184 GCF_000325575.1 Pteropus alecto | reverse complement strand
ATAGAAATTATAAAATTTCTATATAGGATATAGATATATAATTTATATTATTCTACTATAGTTTTAAATTCTATATTGTATTTAGTGGATGAGTGGGTATCTTGAAAGCTGAAAGCAATATTCTATAATTAATTTTTGTAAGCCAATAATATTCATTATACTATATATAACTATATGTATGATTTGTCCCAAATTATGATAAATTATATCTTGGTATATATTAAAATATTGATGTTTTATTTTTCCTCTGAAATTTTTTAGAAGGAATTTGCTGAAACAAATTCATCCTTTCATAATTTCTATAATCTTATTCTATGAAAGATTAAGGACAATAATCCACTGCCTTAAACTGTTACTAGATTGTAGTAGGCAATAAATATTTGTTGAATTATCTATATTCAATCAAACTAAGAACTATTTGTTCTGTCTCATGAAAGAATCAAATGTGACAGATATAAACTTTAAATAAAATAGAACAGAACTGTATTTTAATACACTATAAAATACACCAACTCGAGGGTACATTTATGATGCCATTTTAGTGAAACTCTGCAACTATTCATTTAAATCTAGATTTCACTCAGTCACTTTATTATGCTTTTATTTTTATTCACACAAAGTCCTGCCTCTGCAACCTGGATCCATCAAGGCAGAAAAGAGTACCTCAACTATTATATATACAAAAAATTATAAAATATTAAGTGAGTCTCTGTGTTAAATCTGTATTGAGATTATATCAATGAGCTTCTCCTGGAGGAACGATTTGTACTAGAACATCAGAATATCAGACAGAGATACTATTTAAGCAGCCTCCAAATGGTGTCCAGGAGCCAGATGTACCAGCTCAGACAGCCTCTTCCTTTTATTGCTGCATTTTGGGACATCACGTTGGTAGCTTTATAGCAGAAACAATAAGAGTATTTTCACTATATAAATATGCAAACATCACATATCAGGACCTTTTTTCCTCCTGAGAGTAGTTTACCAAAACCACTGTACCTGGCCTAAACGTATAAGCTTGTTGACTATTGTCATGGGGAAAAGAAAACTCTAGGTTGATGAGACAGAGGGAGCAGTGACTAAAGAATCACAAGGAAGCACACATTTTATATGAATTGACGTCATATTCTTGTATCATTGTCGCCTGAGGATGTGTCAAAGACAAGTGTTTTCACTTTCTCTTATGTACTCTTCTTTCCTACCTGTATTAGTCAGAGTTCTCCAGAGAAACAGAACCAATAAGATACACATATATATGTATATACACATATATACATGTATATATACATATACACCTTCTATTTCTATATGGAAGTTTATTATAGGAAGTATCACACATGATTGTGGAGGCTGAGAAGTCTCGTGATCTACCATCTGCAAGATGCAGAACCAGGAAAGACAAGTGTGTAATCCAGTCCAAGTCAGAGACCTGAGAAGCAGGAGTGCTGATGTCCAAGGACAGGAGATGTCCCAGCTCAAGCAAAAAGAACAAAATTGTCTATATTTTTGTTATATTTAGGTCCACAGTGGATTAGATCATGCTGACCTGTATTGGTGAGGACCATCTTCTCTAATCAGTCTGCTGAGTCAAATGTAAGTCTCCTTCAGAATCACTCATGTAGACACCCAGATTTTGTTTTACCAGCTATGCGGGCATCCCTTAGCCCAGTCAAATTGACAGATTAAATTAACCATCATACCAACCCATTTGCCAACATACCAAAACACATACAGAACACAATGAAGAGAAATCGATTTAAATGCAATAAATCAATATTTTCAATGTGATGTTTATTAAAATTCACCTAAATTTTTCTCACATAAAGTTATTGGTCAAAAATGTAAGACTTTCAAAGTCAAACTGTCAAAGGAAAAACTCTTAAAAATTGTGAGACATTCCAGATGATTTCAGGGACTCTAGATGAGTCTTGCAGAATCTGACCTATTTTTCTAAATCCTTTAGGATGACGTTGACTTTTTAGAATAGCAAATTGAATTATTCATATGAAGAACCATGGAGGCAGATTCAGGAAACCTGGGTGGACCAACTGGTTGAGTTTCTTTGGAAGTATCTCAGTAGAATCCATACGAGCAGTATCTTCTGCAGCAAGATGGGCGGCTGCCGCCATATCCATATACTCCAGAGCCCCAGCCATAGCCACAGCCTAGACCACCATAGCCACAGCCTAGACCACCGTAGCCCCATCCATAACCACAGCCACAGCCACCATAGCCACAGCCACTATAGCCACAGCCCAGGCCATTGTAGCCATAACCAAGACCTCCATAGTAGTTGCCGTAGTAGCTCATGGTTTCAGGAGTGAAGAGTTTGATTGAGGAGCAGGGAATCAGTTTCCTCAGTTTGAACATCACCACCTACACAGGGCCTTTTATATGCACCCTCGGTTGTGGGTGGGACACATCACATGACTGTTAATGACATATTTCCTCCTAATTTACATTAGCGTACCTCCTGAATCTTTGTTTTATTAGACAATGTGAGGCCCTTGTAAGGAAGATTGCTTTTGAGTCAGCGGCACTCCTACGATCAAATCACATGCCTTTAAAGTTTCTCTTTTTCTCATTTTATAACTATTACTCATCCTTTACTTATTTAGCTTAAAATATTTGACTAGTTTTTAATGTAGTTTAATCATTGACTAGGTTCTTCAATGTTAATTTTTTAAATTCTATCATTATGTCTGCATAAAATATGTGAGGCTCTTCTACAAGGTGAAAAATAACTTTCTTAATTTGATAGAGTCATGTAAGCTTTTCTGTGTTTATTATTTACTTTAATAAGTAAATTTTATGAAGGCATAAAAGTATACAGAATTGTATTTTGAAGCTTCACAAACATCCTCAGGATTTAATAACTGTCAATATTCTACCATCCGTTCCTTTTCTCTCCATATATTTTTTATCATTATTGTTATTTCTGCTGAATATTTTAAAGCAAATCCTGGACAAAGTTTAACATTTTTCTTATAAGTACTTCAGTGCTTATCTTTATCACAAAGCGAGATTAAATATATGATACCACAATACCACAATCACACAGGTGAAATTAAAAACAAGTTTCTTAGAATCCTCTACCATTAAATTTATGATCAGATTTCTGTGATTGGTTCACAAATATGTTTTTACAGTTATTTTTTTCACATTGGGACTCATTAATTTAAGGCATAATATCTCTTAATTCTTTTAAAAGACATCAAAGATTTTTGCCAACCCTTTTCATCATGTATTTTATTTTTTGAGGAAACCATACAATTGTTTTGTAGCATTCTTTTATTTTAAATGTGGCTCATGTCTTCCTTTATCTGTCTTTTCATATGTTCCTCTGTCTCTCATACCATTTGTATCCTGATAGGTAGATGTGGAGCACTGATGTGATCCTGGTCATTCTTCTTATTTTTTTGTCAAGAAAAATACTTTACAGGTGCTCTGTGTACTTTCTTTTGTATAATATTTGGAGGCAACTAGTATCTGGTTCTCCCATTGCTTCAAATTCAGTAATGTTGAGACTGTTAATTGAGTTCATATTACAATCTTCCCCATCAGTTCTTATCTGCTAATTTTTGCACTTGATACTAGTTCCCAAGACTCATTACTGGTAGAAATTCTAAAATGTTGATTTTAAAAATTCTATTGTCATGTCTCAGACCACCACCCACAACAGTCCAGGACACCACAGTAGTCACTGCAGTAGCACATCCTGTTAGGAAATAAGTCCCCTGAGCTTAAATGTCACGATCTACAAGGCATTTTTTAAACAAAATAAATAGTAGACGGGGCAAACCACAGACAATGCTGACTCTATATTTCCGACTAATTTACAATAGAACTACTCATCAATCTTTTTATGTGAAGTGTGTTCCTCAAGCCATGATGCCTGGATTCTTACAATCTATTCACTTGCCTTTAATAGGAGGATCTATTCTGTTTTGAATAGTCTTGTCCACTTTATGTAAACTACTATATAAAAATATGTTATCTTGGATCTGTCTCCACGTAATTTCATGAGCATATAAGACCTTATTGGTTTTTTTTTTCACCCATTTTCATTTAAGAATATTAACTTTTACTGCAGTATGAGATCTGAGGTGGATAGGTGGGGGAAAAAAAGTACTTTAAACTACATGTCTATAAATTTAATGAACTATTTTCATTAGTGCAAAAGATTTTTCATTCTAATATAATGTTTCTCATCCATTAATGGCACTGATTAATTGACTAACTACGAATACATTTCTATCTTATTATAAGGACACCTTTTCTTTCATTATGACATTTACATTAATGTTTTTTATTAAATTTATTTGGGTGACATTGGTTAATACAATTATATAAGTTTAAAATGTACAATTCAATAACATGTCATATTAAATTTATTGTTACATTAGTTTTTAATGATTGTGTTCGATTACATTTTATGATTATATGCCCATGCAAATTAGATTTTATTTTATATTTATTTCCATTAATGTACTAGTTCCATTTTCAGAGAGTCTGTTATTTATTTCTTAGTGAAAAACTTTGGTATTTTATACATTCATCTGTCACAGTCTGATTCAGTCCCTCTGACCTGGATGTGGGAAATAAGGAAGGCTTAGTTTAATGGTGTCGATGGAGCTGTGTTCTTTCCCATCCTCCTCCCTCACCACTGCTATGTTCTCAGGGTTTATTTGCTCTTATGTTTCTGGGGAGCATCTATGCACACACAACTGATGAGTAGCAGAGTGGTAGCATGTATTGTAGAACAGATGTCATTGAGTTTGGGAATCAACTGGGTGTTGTTCTTGGTATATAGAAAAAAATTCCCTGTCTATAGGAGAACATACTCTAGGTTTTCATTTTTTTATTAACATTTCATCACTGAGTTGTGCTTTTTACCAACATTGACTGGATCCAAGTGTAAACCCAAAAGTGGACATGGTATGTGTTCAATTGGCTGAAATCTACTGAAGCAACACTATGCACACAGTATCACTCAAGGAAGGTATCATGCATGAACATGTGAGAGAATTGATGATGTTTTTCCAACTATGAATAAAAAGTAAATTTTGTTTTGTTTTATTAGATAATCTTAAGCATGCAATTGTACAGTTTTCTCATCAGAATCATCAGAGGGTTTGATATCATGCAGGTGTATGATTATATTTTGTGACCAGTGATTCTTGGCCATAAGCACATTGGGTAAAAAATAGAGAAGCACTAACCCTCTACTTTTCATCGTTACTGGATTTACCTTCCCCTCTAAGCATAACTTGGGAAGGATTTGAACAATACCAATTTGGCAAAATAAAATCATTTGGGCATTGATGCTCTGGAGAGAGATAACTGTATTCACATCTAAATAACCACATTTTTTATCTGCTCTTATATGTAAAAGTAAGCTCTTAATTTAAAGCATTTAAAAAGTCACACAAAACAAAGATTTGTCAGCTTTATTTATTAATTCATTTATTTTTCATTCATTAAAAAGAACAGAAACAAAAACAAAAACTCATATCCTCACTATTGTCTGACACTGTCCTAGGTGCTGGTACCATGTGAAATTCTGTCAGTAGTATTGTGTTCTTAGTATTTTTGGATTTTTCCTCATAATACAGGCTGTGGTGTTTTTAAGAGGCCACTTTAGAAAATTCCAATATAATGGATACAAGATTTAAAAACTTTACATACTGAGAAAATGAGATATGACCTCTGATACTTTATGGCAAACCATAAACGTCCTTATTTAATCTCATAACCTTATTTTAAAAATTAATTAATATAAATTTGAAATTCCTGAAGAGTTGTTTGGCCATGCATATCATTCTTAAGAAATCATATCTGCAACATAAAATATGTTGAAATTTCATATTAATAAAGTAGCTATGCCTTTATCAATCATTTGGAGAAAAGTGTAATTTCAAATAAAATCAAAATGACTCAAATGTTAAGTCAAAATGAGTCTTCAAACAGACTGATGTTGAAATTACTTTATTCAGTTTTTTTTGGTAGGGTCTGGAGAAAAGTTGTATTCAATATAAAAATAAGCTATGATATCTTCAAAAGAGAAGTTAGACATATAAAATTAAAAAACCACTGTTCCATGAGAGCAGAAATCAAATTTCTTATGCCTGATGTGCTGATTTGGTAATGGGGTGACACTATCTAGAAATTCTCAAAGACAAAAATGATTTTCATACACATTTTGTGTGCTAATATCAGATACAGTATATGGAGTGTCATTTAAAAGATAGGAAGCGAAAAATCAAAGAATAACCACTAAGAAACATAGTCCAACATGCTCAAATGTGAAGTATAAGGAAAGAGCCTGATAGAGGCGCATAGAATATATTTATGGGAAATAGGAGTATTGCTGTATGATTTTATCTATTAATTAAACATTTAGCATATGAGCTAATGTTTACATATGATCAAGTATAGACAGTGGCAGTGGTTATAGGTTCATCAAAAGCAAGTTTCATTTAGAAATAACTTGTTTGTAGGCTTTGATTTTTTAGCATATCAAGAAAGGCAATGTTTTCATCATAATATTCTCACACACGTGCAAGCAACAGATATAACAAAAGTAATGTAAAAAAGCAATATTGTCAATATCGGAGATTATATTTAAAATTAAAATAAATTCTGTCTCACATGAAGGATGTTGAACTAAAATGTCTGTAGAGCAATAATTGTAGCATAATAAGAAGAGGAGAAATTTATTTAATAAAGCAAGAAATTCCAGATGATTTTATTCAACTGAAATGGATGTAGAATTTAAATTGTTCTCTCCTTCTCAAGTAGCCTAGGATGAGATGATCACTATTTCATAAAGAACTCAGAAAGTGGAGTTGGGAAAATACAAAGACGAATCCTGGAGTGTTTCTAGATGTTTCTCAGTAAAATCCAAAGGGCCAGTAACTTCCAGAGAAAGAAGGGTGACAACAGCCATATCCATACCTACCATAACCACAGCCATGGCCACAGCCATAGCCACAGCCCAGACCACCACAGTAGTTGCTGTAGTAGCACATGGTGTTAGGAGTTGAAGGTTCAGATGAGAATGTCCTCAGCCTGAATGTCAGTATCCACCAGGAGTGTTTTATATACCTTCAGATGTGGGTGGGGCAAACCATAGGAAGTCCTAAACTCACAATATACACTAATTTACATTTGAAAACTTTCTTAAGCTCTTGTATTTTATTTTTTAGGCAAAGAGACTCTTCCACTAGAAATCTTTTTGCTTTTAGGTCAGGTTTCTCTATGTCAAAACATATGACTCTAATAATAAATAATTGCTATATTTGTTTCTATGTATCTTTTGCTCTTTCCTTTTATTTCTTCTTTGAACCAGTCATTCTTTAGTAGCATATTGTTTAATTAATCAATGTCACCTCAATAAATTTAATAAAAAACAAAACTGGAGGCAGAGCCAGGAAATTACAGGTGAAGAAGTTTAGTAGTCTGAGCTGCTCTGGATGACTCTACCATAGTAAGATGGGCAACTGTGCCCATACTCACCACACTCACAGCCAAAGTGACAGCCCAGGCTGCCATAATGATTGTTGTAATAAAAGTGCATGGTATTAGGAGTAGAAGTTTCAGTGTGGAATCATTTTCCTCAATTTGAATGTCACCATCTGTACATGGAATTTTATACATCTTCTGTAGCATATGAGGTAGTGTGGCCTCTCATTTCAGATAAAGCTGAATAATAAAATTTTATAAAACCCTTGTTTCAATAAGTAAGGACAGATCCTTATAGCAAATATTATTAACTATGTTTCCTAGAGTCCAGTAATCATGCCACGTGTTTTAAATTAGAGATTCTTCTTATATTTTGGAGAGCTTGTCAGTCTGTTTTGTTATTTAAGTCCATATTCAGGTTTTTTAAAATGTTGTCAACATTCAAGCCTTTGGATCCAATTTCTTTCTTATTTTTTTCTAACAATATTAATTTCCATTGAATATTCACATATGCAATCAGGAAACAGTATGTCTATTTGAGTAAGGAAGTTAAAAAAGTAAAGGATTATTGAGGTAAAATATCTTTTAGATTACATAATTCCTTTTAGCAAATGACTCTTTATACCAAATAAGATTTTCTATTGATTAGAAAATGAAATAACTACATTTAGATTAAAATACTAATATGAAGCGATATATTTTTTATCTTGAGGTTTATTTATTTGTCAAGCAAAACTTTGCTTTTTTTTTTTCTGTGTGAGTTTACCATTATGTTACACAATTAAGGATTTATCTAGAAATCCAAGTATTGGTATTGGATCTCCTCCCACATCTCACCTCTTGGATTTCCATATAATCAGCTTGCTTCTCAATTGGTTCTAGCATTTCTCCAGAAAGGTTTTCTTGAAATAGTGGAGGAAGAAATATGTGACATGGACTTCTCATATCTGCTTCTACATTCAATCTGTTGTGGCAACTCATATCATAATAGCATATATCTGGAAAACTTCATGTATGTTCATGAGCTGATAAGAGTGCCAAAGACATTCAAATATAGTATAAAAATAATTTTGGCCTTTTGGATCCCTTGAAAGGGTCTTCGGTTCCCACAGGTGTCAACAGACCACACTGTGATAAGCCCTGCTCTAAAGCAGTGATCTTTTAGACTTTTAGGTCAGAAAACCATACCGGAAAACATTTGAACCTATACCCCGAATGTTAATTTAGCAATTTATTTACAATATCCTGTGTGCATTAATTACCTATAATCATTAAATATAAAATATAAAATTAATAAAAGTAAGAACTCACATTGTGATAGATTATGCTTTAATACATTATAAAATTTTAAAGATTTTATAATATATAGATTTGAAATTTTGGTTTGAAATTCGGTTAATTTTAATTATTGAAAAAAAGATATTACTTCCTACATTAAACAAATCATGATAATACATTTTAATCTCATTATATAATTTGTGTTTGAAATTTAGCTAATATACAACTTTCTTAATTTTGATAGTCTGTCTTTATAAATTAATTGAGAGGGTTTTTTTATGCAAATGAGGCCAAAAACTCACATTCTTCATTTGAAAACAATTTCAAAACATTAGATTATATTGTAAAGTTTTAATATAACACAGATATCAGAGGTTTACAGATAGTATACCAATATAAAATTTAGTAATGTCACAATGAAAACAATCTCAAATATCCATTTATAAATGCTGTCTCTCAACAACAACATGCCTGGGGTACTTTAGGAGCTAAGTGTTGACTAAATGAATAAATGAATGAGTAAATAAATGAATAATGCTATGAAATGAACTTCAAAGTAAAAATAGTCTATTTATAAAAACATTTACTAAAAACATGGCAAGAATCTCAGGATTGGCACAACAGTCCCATTTTAGCCTGGACACAAGTTTGATACTAGTGACATCAGGCAACTGAGAGGTTTTCTTGCAATGAAGCTACCAGAGAGCAATCAGGAAGCAGACCCTTGGGAAACTCATAGAAGCATGACTTAAAATGTGGGTGTTTTCCTCTGCATTCTGGGGAAACAAGATCAGTCAGCCCCGTGAAGCTACCAGACTCTGGGTGCATTATGAAGTATTTTGTTCATGAATTGAAGAGAAGAGGCCAAATTTTTGTGAGGAGAAATCAATTAACTGTATCATATGAAAGCTTAGCTTTAAATAGTATGAGAGATATATAGAGGGATGATAAATTTAAAAAAGGATGAAGGAAAGTAGCATCACCCCTTGCGATAGTAACTATACACAGGCTTCCATCTTATAATTATCCGTAGGCAAAAATGACCGTGAACATAAATAAGCATCAAAGCATATCATATTTGCAATGAGATTAAATTTATTGAAAGAAGTAGGCAGAGATTAAAGAAAACTTTTGTTGCATTTTAAAAGACATTCTTTATGGTTTTGCATAATGGAACCAGAGAAAGGTGACCTCTACAGTTCTTTCATGATAGACAAGACATATCTTTGCTATTTTGGAGAGACAAGGTGAAATGAACAAGGCCAGCAGCAGAATCTGTGTTTCACGGGAGGACAAATATAGTGGGTTTAGTGACTCTGGAATTTTTCAGTAGAATCTGTATGACCAATACCTTCCATAGCAAGTTGGGTGGTAGCATCCATATCCGTAGCTACCATAGCCACCAAAGCCACAGCCATAGCCACAGCCATAGCCACGGCCAAGCCTACCACAGCTGAGCCCACCACAGCCATAGCCCCCATAGAAGTTGCTGTAGTAGATCATGGGGTCAGGGGTGGATGATGTCAGGAGTGGATAGTTTTCTGAGTTTGAATCTCACCATCTTCACAAGGACTTTTATATTTCCTCAGTAGTAGGTGTGGCAAGTCATGCTGCCCTCATTATAAATTATTTTATGCTAACCACAAACAATACGAACAGCAATATTCTCATGAATCTCTCATTTCATTCGGCATAGAGTGGCCTTCCCAGACAAGATGTTGCATCAAGATTTTCACTATCAAACCATGTGCTTTAAATAATAGTTTGATTTAGGTTTAAAGCCATTCCTCATCAAGGGCTCAAATTTAAATTCCATAATGAGATTTTGTGAAATCACAAAAACTATGCAAACTGCAACAGATTCAAATTGTTTTATGTTTATTCACATCCTCAAATTCATCTGGCTATTGCAGTTGAGGCAGTTATCCTGGGGAAATGGAAATATTAATGGGTGAGGTTTCTTTAAAATATGAGATCTGTCATATTGCCCCATATGTCTTCATAGATAAAACAATTTTATGTTAAATACATAATTCAGGTAACATTTTTACCAGATACAAGTTTACAAGTGTACAATATACTTTATTTTTCATATTTTACCAAATTCTATCTTGAGTCACCATGTGCACTAGATGTAAAAATATTTATGCTTGTTCCTTCCATGTAAACTCAAGAAAATTTAATGAAATTCTATTAATCAAGATTAAAATTCAATTGTATTAAAGGTTTCACCATTCTTCCTCCTCCTGAGGTGGACTTTTATGTGCAGTGCTGTGCTGTTGATTGGAGGATGCACCATCATCTGTCCTCTGCTGACATCTGTGGCTGGTATAATGCATACATATTGCCATTTTCCATTGCCATAACCCCAGAAACTCCTCTGGTCAATCCTAGCATTCAGTGCTACGCCCTTGTGGCTCTACAACCAGAAAAGTCTTTGATTGTTGTAGGAAAATCAGAGTCTACACTCAGGTCCATCTTGGATGGACACGTGTTGCATTTTCTACCTGCTTTTGCTGTGGTTATTGAACAACTCATGGGACATGCTCCTCTTCAGAAAAATCAGAGTGTGCCTTTCTCTACTTTGAGATGCACTTATGTAATGCAGGGTTTCTTTCCGTTTCAATGACGAAAGGTGCCTACATGAGGACTTACCCGTGTCTGAGTTCTCTTGTTCAGTTCATCAACTCTCCCCTAAAGCTTGTATCTGGGACTATAGTTATGGGGTAAAATAAATAATAAGAGTAAATAAAATAAGAGTAAAAAATAAATAATAAGAGTAAATATTGTTCTAAGTACTTGACACATATTAACTAATTTGACTCTCAAATCATCTTCTGGAATAGGTATTATTGTTACCATCCAATTTGCAGGTGACACAACTGAGGCACAGTTGAGTCATACAGTGGTCATACAGTCATAAGAGATAGAGGTAAGATTTGAACCCAGGTGGCTGATTCTAGAAGATTTACTCTCATCTACTATGGTCTATTGGCACCTATGAACATCTAAGAACATAAGTTTAGAGGGTTATTTGTCTTGACCATTGAAGATCTGAGCATCACTGCATACAAAAAAAATATATAGTGGTCTTTAGTGAAATGTTTCTCATAGCCTGAAATATTTTACTAAGAACTCCGTTTTTTTGTTTTATGGTTTGTGTTTTTTTTTTTGTAAAAATCTGCTAGTGCCATGAAAGCTACCTTTGCCACTACTAATATTTTTTATAAAGAAATGTTTATATGTGCGTTTGAGCCAGAACATAAATATTACAAATATGTTGAAATTTAAAGAAAATTCCTGCATAAAAATGCAATGTTCTCAGTAAAATTTCATCATTTCTAATTTTGATATAGATTCAGAATATAAATCTGAAACCTTTGGAAAAATATTTTGTGTTTTAAAAATAGAATCATAAAAGGAAATATTAATGTAAGTGAGAAAGAAATCTAGTTTTATTAGGACTGTTGTTTCACAGTTTCAAACTATTGGCTTTTTGTCAATAGTTTCACGAAGCTTTTGGCTTTTAATAGTAAACCATCTCTCTTGTGAAAATAAGGAGAACTAAAGAAAAAGAAAATGGTTTTGGTGCAGCAGGGAAGAGATGGAGAAACTCAAGGTAAAGGTAGATTATTGTCACTTTTTGAATATCAGCTAAAAGAAGGTAAAGTTATCGGTTGTCTGGCTTATGTTAGAGTGTCTACTAAAAATGCTATTTCTTGCCATGAAAACTGGTTACAAATGGGTAATTTGAAGAGCTTGTGTGAGTAGTTTTTTGAAAATGAGACAATTGATTCTTATTAATGACTCACAGATGATTCAGACGTGTTTAAACAATGGCAGATGTCCTCCACGGCCCCTAAGGCCATGCCTTAAAACTGGGAGCCCACAAATTGCTCAGATTGGTCCTGCAAATTAGCCAATAGCATGACTTGTGTAGTGGGTCCGAGGACATATAAAAAGCCCTCTGCAGGGACATCGCACAGACTGAAGTCACCTACACTCCTTCTCCACCCAAGGACAACCTTGACAACCGACACCATGTGTGGCTACTACGGAAACTACTATGGAGGCCGCGGCTATGGATGCTGTGGCTATGGAGGCCTGGGCTGTGGCTATGGCTCCTGCTATGGCTGTGGCTTCCGCAGACTGGGCTGTGGCTATGGATGTGGCTATGGCTGTGGCTATGGATATGGCTCCCGCTCTCTGTGTGGCTGTGGCTATGGATGTGGCTGTGGCTGTGGCTCTGGCTTGGGCTACTACTATTGAGGACATCATGGGTGACTCAACCTCTACAGATGGATTTCGGGATTTACCAACCTGAACACCACAAGTTCTGAGCCTCATGGTGGATGACGATTATCTTACACCAGTGTTTGACATAATTTGGCTGAAAACTTGTTCTCCAGCGCCCTCTGGATCTGATACATCAACTTTTCCCTTTCCTGAATTTAACTCATGAAAAGCGGGAGAATGTGAAATTCATCCTGCAAACTTCTGTGTGGCCTCTCATGGGAATGATGCTTCACTGATACTGTCTTTTGATTGTCCTGCAGGATCTTTTTCTCTGTTTTTCAAATAAACTTATTCATTCTGGCACAAAAATCATGATTTTCTTTTCATTTAATATCCAGTACTTAGTTTTTAGTTTTTTAAAATTGTATTAAACAATTGCTTTATTTATGGACTATCTTTTTAAAAATATATTTTTAATTGAGTTGTGACTATAAGAAAGTGACACTCTTTGTAGCCATCAGTTCTGGTCTATTCGTCAAGCAGG
>NW_006433378.1:20102699-20105649 GCF_000325575.1 Pteropus alecto | reverse complement strand
TGTTAGGCTGAGTTATTTTCAAAATAGACAAGATAATATTTGTCAATTTAGTTAAGCATTGTCTGGAAGCACGATATATTCTAAGGGTTTTTACATCAAAACATTCCTCTATATGAAATTCCTTAGAAGATATGAATGTTGACACATGATTCTGATTCTAATTTTTGATTTGGACGTATTTAAGCAAGAAGTATTTATTTGGCTTGTCCAGCTCAAGAAGTAGAGGTCAAACCTGCTTCTCTCTACCTAACATTCCAAACCTTACTATGGTTTAAATATTTTATTCTAGAAGATGACATTTCTAAAACCCATTATATATTTATGTTTAAAGCTTTTTCATGGCATTCTACATTCTTTGTCTTGAATATTTCTTTCCCGTGGTTTGTGTGGTTCCAAGTTATATTGCAGCCGTTTGCCTTTTCACCAGTTTTCTTTGACTCACATGTTTGTAAACTTAGCAGTTATCTTTTCTTGAAGTGGGATTTCTAGATTTTGAACAAGAATAAGTATAACTGCTATATTTATTTTAAGATAATGGATATGCTTCAACTCCTGTCGACAGGTTCACAGTTTAAAATTGTTAACCTTTCAAGGAGGAATTAAGATCCCTGGAAAACTCAAACCTTCAGAGAGAGCTTTGATTTTTTTTCTCTTAAAGTATACTTGTATGAGGATCTGTCTTTTCTATTTACTTTAATCTTAAAGTTTAGAATTTTTGTTTAATATTAAGTGGAAATGGGATGATCTATGTTTACACATCTCAAGAAATAGTGGATTTCAAAACTATTTTGGTTTGTTGGGTACACCATAATAGCTGGGCACAAGAAATGTCTTAGATCTAACTCAGAAACTAAGGCTGTTCTTCACTATGATTTTCTAAGATTGGCCACTTACATGTGATTTAATGTCACCTAAAATTCATTAACATTTTCAGCAGCTCTAATGCATTGATTCTGATGTTAAATGCCACTATGATCATTCTCAGATAAACTTCCATTTACTCACATGTTTATTCACTTTAAAGCCTTCAAATTATGAATATCTTACATTGAAATTGAAATACATGGGATTTTTCTATATCTTATTCCTTATTTATGTCTCTTTTCCTATAGTGAAAAACCCTCTACCTCAACATCACTGTAATTTCTCTATCCAACTGTATACACATCATACTTCTCGAATTTCTACACATAAAACACAATCTTCTTACTGCCTTGTGACATTTGGCAAATTATGTAACCATTTAGAATTGCTGTTTTTATATACATAAAAAAATTAAGTATAATGATAGAACCTACCTTCTAGAATTGTTATGAGAATTAAGTGTGTTAAAATATGTAAAGCACTTAGAAAAATGTTTAGTATTTAAAAAGCATAACTTTACTATTACATGCATGGCTTATTTTCCAAGTCTTTGCATATAAAATAATAATTTTCTATCAAATTTGTTCAGTGCTGCTTATATAATTTATACTCTAAAATTGTGTATAATAATTTACATTTATAATCTAAATAATAATAATAAAGTAGCATTTATTAGCTGTTTACCACAGGGCTTGGTAAGTCTTTTATGTACGTGGAGCATTTATTAGTTGTTTACCATAGGGCAATCACTTGCTAAGTCTTTTATGTACATTATCTCACATAAGCCTCAGAACAATTCTGTGATGTGTTAAAATGAATCCTGTTTTACAGCTGAATAAAAGTAAAGAGGGATAAAATACTTTTCTCACTGGCAGGTTTAATGTGCAAATAGATGTCTCATAACCACGTTTGTTGTCTCTTTACATATTAATATAAAATGTTGGTTTTTCCTGCTTAGATAATTGCAAGAATTCTTTTCTCCTACTAAATGCAGAAGAATCTCTCAGGATAAATTTGATTATTAGTATCATTTAATTGTCATTGACTAATACTAAACTAAAATATATATGATAATCAATTTTATTTTTAATCCTTCCTGTCCCAATAAAGTCTTCCATTTTGTTCTCTCTTTATTCTTTATTTTCTAGCTGCCACTTTCTTTACGAAATTCCACCCCTCCTATATTAGACTTGTAGAATCTCTTACGTATGTCTGTTATTTAGTTTGCATAATTTTTATCTTTTTTTATGCTTTTGCTCCAGATTCTAGTAGAACTTCTCAATTTTTTCCCCCATCTCGCCTCATGTTAAATTTTCTGTCTTCAACAAATTCAGTAAATTTTTCATGACAAATATATATTTCTTCTTTTCATAGTTTTCTGTTTGCTTGTATGCTTGTTATAGCTTTATATAGTCCATAGATCTTAAACATTATTAATTTTGGAATTAAAAAAATATGTTAAAGGGTTTTACCTTTCCTTGCAATAACACAATTTTAATAGGTGGGCTCATTCTAAGATCTTAGATTGATCCTTTATTTTTTATGGCTAGTTATTTTCATATGGTTTTATCCTTAAAAAGAATAACCTACATACCTATTACTTAGGCTATAGATTTGTTTCATCAGAATATGTGTATTCATATGCAAGCAAATCTTTTATACATAGACAGCTATCCAGGAAACTTTAGATTTCTAATTTGTTTTGCTTATTCAGCAAAAACAATTATTTTCAAGGGGAACCATATAGTGTGGGAAATGAAGGTAGTCATTTCCAACACTATCTAAAAGATTTTATTGTTCATGTTTATTGTGGCTGTCCTGCTGATCTATGTCAGGTTTCTTCTATTTTCTCCATAGGTAAATGTTTCTTTCTTAAACATAAAATCCTAAACTATTTTCTTTCTTCTAGTTTTCCAAAATTGCACAGAGAAATACTTTCAAGATTCTTGCGTATGGATGGCAATACTTACGTATGTATGGTACCATTTATTAATTTCTTCAGTGTTATAGATTTTTTAAACTGCTATCATTATCTTCCCTTCTTCTCTGAAGCCATTTTTGGTCCAAAAGTCAATAAAATTCTCTC
>NW_006433378.1:20093748-20102007 GCF_000325575.1 Pteropus alecto | reverse complement strand
GTTAAGATGCAACTAGCAGGAAGAGGTAGCATGATTGGACTCCAGGGAACAGTTAGGACATTATTATTTTGGTCCCAGCAGGAAGCAACAATGCCTTGGACTAGAACAGTTATAATAGACATAGGGAACAAATTCATGAGATAAAGTTAATTCATTTTGGGAACTTGGATCAGATGTGGGAGAAGGAGGAGAGGCAGATTCAATTTTGTTTGTATGATAGTGGTGGGGGTGCCGTCAGGAATTGTGTTTGAACATATTAAATTGAGAATTCCTAGCAGACGTCTAAGTGAAGATGTCAAGTAGGCAGTTGGATATATGAGTTTTGAATTCAATCCAAAATGGAGATTGAGTTGGCAAGGTATACATCTTAAAAGCATGAGACTAGACGAGCTCACTCTCATCCAGGAAATTAGTGTTGGTAGGGAAGTCTTCCCTTCTGATCGGTCTGAGGACTGATCTGATCAGTCCTACTTATCTATCATCTATCTATCTATCTATCTATCTATCTATCTATCTATCTATCTATCACCTATCATCATCTATCTATCATCTATTACCTAATCTTTTTCTAAAGGGATATATATTCAATTTCTTTCTAAAGGGAGCTAGAGAATTTATTAGAGCAACTGAATACTAGGAAGATTACTCAAATTTTTAGGATGCTATTTGTCAGAGTCTGAGCTCATGTTTCTATAGAAACCACAAATACAACAATTTCCTTTTATTAGTTTGAAGGCACACAAAGACCAGATACTATTAATTGGGATTCTAGTTCAAATGTGTTTTATAATGGAATTAATGATTCCATGAACCCATCTTCTAGTAATCTCTACAGCCCTGGTATGGAGGTACATAGAAGCTAACAAAATCCTTACATGGTTCCCTTACTAGTAATGTGTAGTGGGAATGTTCAATTAGAAGACCCTGACGATGCTCGGCAGCCAGCTTAGCATACCAGAATCAGTGTCACATACTGCATGTGTATTAGTCAGGGTTCTCTAGAGAAAGAGCCAATAGCATAGATTGATCGATCTACCTACATATCTCTTATCTTTGAGCTCTCCTCTCTCTCTCTCTCTCTCTCTCTCTCTTATGTATCATCTTTTTTCCTTCCTTCCTTCCTTTTTTTTCTTTCAGCTGATTTTTTTATAGGAATTGTCTCACATAATTATGGAGGCTGAGAAGTTCCCTAACCTGCCATTTACAAGCTGGAGAACCAAGAAAGCCACCAGTGGTGTAATTAAGTTTAAGTACAAAGTCCTGAGAACCAGAAGAGCCAATGTCCAACGGCAGGAGAAGATGAATGTCCTAGCTCAGGCAGAGAGAAAATTTGCCTTTCTTTTATTCCTTTTGCTTTATTCAGGCCCTCAATGTATTGAATGTTCCCTAGACACACTAGTAAGGGTGATCTTCTTAGTTTATAGACCCAAATGCTAATCCTGTCTAGAAACACCCTCACAGACACATCCAGAAATGTTTTATCAGCTCTCTGGGCATCCCTTAGACCAGTCAAGTAGACACATAAAAAGTAACCATTACAACATTGAATGGCAGAAATTATTGTTACCCTTAAAGATTTAAAGAGTGTAGGAGTTGCAGTACCCATCATATGCACATGTAATTCATTAGTGTTCCTCCTGCAAAATTCAGAGTTTCTGACAAATCCTGTGAGAGTAGCAGCACAGATTGCTAGGGTTCTGCATCAAGGCCACACTGTGACAGAATATATTCACAGCTCAAAAAGAAGCTCCTGGCATACAAATGGACCCAAGTAGAGACTGATCATCTCTCACTATGAGACATCATATGAAAATATGTGCTAATCATCAAGACTGGGTACTCTCAGATACACTAAATCATCAATTTGGGTGGATATAGCATCAAGAATCTAATGTTAAACTGTAATATAGATTCAGAATCAATTAGAACAGGTGAAAAACTCATGAGTAATTTATCTATCTCTGCAGCACTAAAACCTTTCCATAAGCTCACTTCCATGGCCCCATGGGGGTGTTTATATGACCAAATGGGCTTGGTTCATGGATGGGTCATCTCAGTGTGTTGGCATTAGCTGAAAATGTACTGCTGGTGCACCGCAGCCCCACTAAGAATGTCCCAGAGAGAGACCAGCAAGGGGAAATCATCTCAGTGGACAGAGCTTCCTGTAGTACACCTGATCATCGATTTTATGTGGAAGGATATATGGTCTGAAGTAAGGATATATAAAAACATCTGGACACTTACTAACAGTCTGGCTAATCATTCAGGGATCTGGAAGGACTACAATTAAACAAAGAGATCTGGTGCAAAATTATGTAGATGAACATATCAGAGAGGATAAAAATTATGTAGATATTTGTGTTTGAAGCCAATTTCCACCAGAGTGACCCCACTACAGAGGAGGTATTAAATAGCCAGGTGCACAGTGGATCAGCCAGTAAATGTCCAACATCTTCTGTCATCTGCAATCCCAGGATATGTGTAACGGGTTCAAGGATAGAGTAGCCATATGGCAGAGAAGGACCTCATTTTACAAGGCCGATCTAGCTAATATTGGAGCTGAACCTACACTCTGAAATCACCAGAGGACTTCACTGAGCTCTTGATGGGATGACACACTTAGAGGATACCAACCATCTCTTGATTTTAGCAGACTCTTTCCATACAAATAGAAGCTGCTGTTTAATGGGAATGATAGGTATTTTGGGTATGAGTTTGCCTTTCCTGTCCACAGTGACATAGCCAGCACTAATATCTGAGATATGCAGTGTCTTATTTATCATCATAGAATCTTGCATAACATAGCTGTGGACTGAGGCATTCTCTGAAAAGATGAAATAATGTTCTCACTGCTAAGGACTCTGTCTTAGCACATATCACATCAAACAGTTTAAATGGCTTCTTAAAATGCAGCTAAATAATGAGCTAAGAATTGTACTCTGGAATTTTGTATTGTTTTTACAATGTAGAATACATTTTTAACCAGTGGTACTCTAATATCTGGAATATATATACGTTATATATAATACATATACATATATATATTTGAAAAAATATGTAGAATTGTTCTATTTCTCACTTAATGAATTAATATAAAGTTTTTGCCTATCTGATAACAGTGGGCTCCTCATGCCAGTAGATCAGCAGGGAAATTAATCACTATTTCGATTATTATGAGGAGATACAAGTTCTGCTATACAGTTGGAGTATGAGCATATATCAGAAATTCACAGGATCTACTGGAATATCTTCTGTTTGCTTTTCATTCTCAAAGGACTGCAGCTGTTTGAGGGCACAGGAACTAGGGGCTCAGACTTCTCAGGGATAAAGTTTTAGGTTCTTCCACCAGGCAGACTACCTGGGCCAGCAGAAGTGCTAGTAAAGCAAGAAGGAAATAAAAAACAGAGATGATGACTGTCAAATACTGCTTAAAAAACCAACTTGTAGCTAAAAAATGGCTTGAGCTTGTCCTGGTAATCCTTTTTTTGTTTAATTTTCTTTTATTTTTGAGAATTCATGGCCAGCCGTTGTCTTTAAGAGGAAGTGAAGAAAGAAAGTGAACATAATATGAGATATGACGGCATCTGTGTGGTTCAGAGTGAACTCTAGGAGATGCTTTTGGTGCCTCATCAATATATTCCCTGCATTTATCATTGCAGCCATGCCAGTGACTTCCTATTGCAAAGCATCGATTTTCTCAGAATGAAATCTTTCTCCTTTCAAGTGCCAATGAATTAATTGGAGCAGACCTTAGCTTGTAGAAAGGCAGCAGATCCACAGCTAACCCCCTGCAACACACACACTAACACATGCAAATATTCTTACACTCAGGAATGATGAAGATAAATGAATATATGTAAAAAACACACTCTATGGTTGCAAATTAATTTATATTTAATGAAGAACAAAGTTAGCACTTTCCCAAAGGGATATTGACTAGATTTATGCAAACATACAAAAATGAATGATTTTTTCCCTGCAAAATCATTGGATGTTCTAGATAATAATTGGTGACTCTTTTTATCACAGGTAGCCTATGTTTTAGATATTAGCGTTAGAATAGAAAATGATACTAATGTAATAAAGAATCATTATATAGTAACAAAAAAAAATCCAAGGAATCAGCATTCTGGAATATCTCAATAGAAGCTAGAACACGAGAATCTTCCCAAGCAGCATGGGTGGTAGCAGGCATAGCCACCATAACCACAGCCACAGCCGTACCCACCATCCAGGCCACTGTAACCATAGCCCAGGCCTCCACAGTCGTTGCTGTGGTAGCACATGTTGTCAGGAATGGAGGGTTCACTAGGAGCAGATTCAGTTCCCTGCATTTGAATTTCACAGTCTGCACAGGGCCTATTATACAATCTGAGTAGAGTGTGAGAAAACCACAGGCAGGATTAACTCATTTCAAAACTAGTTGCCATTCAAAAAACCTCGAGAATTCATCATGACCAATATATTCAGAGCTCTTTTGCTGTCATGGCATGTGCCTTTAATATAAAACTTGTCTCCTAATTACATAGTGTTTGCTTACTCGAGAACTCAGCTTCCATGCAATCTTAGGCACAACGTAAGCCTCACCTCTGTTTAATACTATTATTAATTTTAATTTATTTTTAAGATAAGATAGGTAATTTTTAAAAATTTTATTTAGAAATAATTGACATATAATGGCACATATTTAAAATGTACAACCTGATTATTTGATAAACATATTTACTGTGGAATAATTACCAAGACCAAGATAATTAACACGTCTATCAGCTCACATAGTTAACTCTTCTTTTTGGTGTGGAAAGAATACATAAGACCTACTCAGTAACATTCAAGCATACAACTGTATTATTAACTATAGTCTCCATGTTGTACATTAGACCTTCAGAACTTATTCTTCTTCTAATTAAAATTTTGTACCTTTTAACCTATATCACCTCATTTCACCCTTTTCCCAGCCCTGGCAATCACTAGTCTATTGTCTGTTTCTATGAAATCATCTCCCCACACATATAAGTGATATCATAAAGTATTTATTTTTCTCTCTCTGCTTTATTTCTCTCACATAATGCCCTATAGTTTCATCTATGTTGTTCCAAATGGCAAGATTTCCTTTTTTTTTTTTTTATGGCTGAGTTTGTGCCATTTATCTTTGTGCATTTAGCCATGGAAAGGAAATATTTATTCCATTAGAAATCTCAGTTTAGAAAGCTATTCTATTGTGTTGATTGTTTTCATTTCTCACTTATTCTTTACATATCTATTATAAACTCACTCCATTCATTTTAAGCATATGAGATAGAGACATGAAAAGGTAGATGAGGTTCTTATTCTAATGAAAATCACATTATGATTGAGGAGAAGATAATGAGAGACAGACAATAGGCAAGTAAATTCTGAAGTAAATACAATAAATTCTGATAGGGATGAGTTCTTGAAAACAGTAAAAATGAATGAATAAACTTAATTGTTTATTGGGGCACTTAATTTTAAATTGGGTGGCCAGAGTAGATATATCTGAGGACATGATATTTTAATGAATACCTGCGGTACAAAGACAGAGGTGGGGCACCTTGGTCTATTTGAGATTCTGAAAAGCCACTGTGTTTGGAGATGGCAAATGAAAAGAAAATGGTAGGAGATGATGTCAGAGATTGGATAGGCTATTATAGGATATTCTTTCTAAAATGCAATAAGAATTCTATGTATGTATGATCCACTGAAAGACTGTAATTTGATTTCTGTTGAGCTTTGAGTTTGCAATATTGGAGGAGAATACATTTGGTGTCATGAGGGAGCGTGGGTTTTGTCTTGGTAATGTTAAATTTCTGATGGCTGTTAAAAATAAAAAATTGAATTATCAAGTAGACAGTTGAATATACATCTATAAAAGTGTGAGGGTAGGGAGCATAGGAAGGCCAATACATAGCTCTGAGATTGAGGTCAAGTTGTGGAGAAGATAATTATTATAATAATAAAATCCTGAAAGGGTCAAACCTGAGGCAGAACAAGAAAGTACAGTGTGTTAGATATTAAAGAGAGTTTTTCAGGGAGGAAGAGTTCAAGTAACCTGAATTTTGTTTCAGAGCTTCAGTAAAATGAAAACAGAAACAAATCATTTTTGGATTTGGCAAGACTTGAGAGAGACTTTCAGTGGAGTGGTGGGTCAAAAGTACAAATGTTTGGGAGAAAAGAAATGGAAAAATGCATTTTTGAAATTTTCTGTGAAAAGGAATAGTGACTTAAGGAAGTACCTTGAGAAATTCAAGGGATTTTTCTTGGGGAAGGATTTGTTTGTTTTGTTTTTCATGAGAGATAATCAAGCACTAATGATATATTTCAGAAAATTAGTACAGCAACATGTTTGTTTTTTTGTTTTTGTTTCTGTTTTTTTTTAAAAAAATAAAATGCTGTAGTAGATAAATAGGCAGAGTACAGGGGATATTAGGACAGTGAAACCATTTTATGTAATACTACAATGGTGGACACATGTCATTATACATTTGTCAAAACCCATAGAAGGCATGACACTGAGAATGAACCCTAATTTCAACTATAAATTTTGGGCGATAATAGTCTGTCAACATAGGTTCGTCATTTGTAATAAATGTACCACTCCTGTTCCACAAGGCCATATTTGGGGAGGTTGTATATGTACGTAGGGACAGGCAGTTTATAGGAAATCTCTGTACCTTCCACTCAATTTCACTGTGAACCTAAAACTGCTCTAAAAATAATGTTTATTAACTTAAAAAAGGAATGTTACAGTATATAGAGCACTCATTGTATGAGAAAGAAAATAAATATCAGTTCTTCAAAAGAAATGAATTATTCCTGAAAACAAATTCTAAGAGAATTATCCTCACAAATTTTTGTATTGGGGACATTAAGTTATATGACAGACAGTAACTGCCACAATTATTTAAACCAGTTACAAAACTACATGCTGAATAATTGTTTTGTTAATATAATTTTAATGTAGTCTTTTCTGGTCCATGAATTTATACAATGTATAGGACTTAAATCTAAAAAAACGTAAACTGCTGTCACATTATTTCAACTAATGGTCATAATAATTCTCAGCTGAATGATAACTGATTGATGGAGTCAAAAATATGATAATTCGAATCAACCGACATTTTTTGTAGGGGAAAAATTAAAATATCTGATATAGTAAAGATTTTCTCACAGTTACCATCTCAATGAAGGGGGACTGAAATAATATGTAACCATATCTATTTTGCAGAAATATGCTTCTCAATAAAAATAGAAAATACATTAAAAATGCATGGAAAATGGATAAATGATGTTTGACCTGATTATTAGTAGAAAAACGTTGTTCAGTTCTCTTAAGAGGCTATTTTCTCTTGACTAATTTATATTACTTATCAAAGCAGATGCATTGAGTAAATTACAAAGATCTTGCGACCTGAATTCAGGAGAGTTAACTGAATGGCAGGTGGTTTCCCATGTTGACCCCTCCTCACTGCAACATAACCCAATCCCACACTCTGTAACTGTGCTTGGAGGTTATGTGAAGAAATATGGAACAACATTCTTTGAACACAGAGCATCATTGGAGGGTCACCACTCTAGTTATTATGGATATGTGTGCATAATCACACATCCTTCCTGAATCCTCCCAAAGACATCCAACTCAGTTGTTTATAGATAACAAGATTCTCTTGGCATTTTTATGCTTCCTGATATCCTGGATTATCATAGTAAAAACAATAAAAAAATTCAATGAGCAAATTCCATGTGCCTGATTAAAAATAGAATATTGATTTAACATGGTGTGTCTTACAAAGAAACTTACCTTTGTCTGATGGGTAAAATCAAATGTCTAAAGGAAAAAAATACCAGTTAGTCAGAATATTAGCTGGTTATTGTATATCCCCAGTAAGAACAGATCTCCCTAGTGAAGAATTAAAAAAAAAAAAAGTCTTAGAAAGAACTACCATTTCAAATATAATAAAGTCCATAGCACATGATTGGCAAAAATTTTTAAACTTTTCAAAAGTTAAAAAATAGCATCTATTAAAAATGGTAATCGATAGAAATCTCAAAAAATAAAATCCATTATTATTCTTTCTGGTGGTAGGCTCTGAAAATAATTTGGAATCTACTGAAGATACTATTTCTAGTGTCCTACTATATAATAAAACAATAATTTGTGTAAGTAAAAAACACAAAAACACAGATGCAGTTGGCTTAGGCTGGTTCTTCAAGATATTTGAATTATAGAGATGAAAGAGT
>NW_006433378.1:20077456-20093737 GCF_000325575.1 Pteropus alecto | reverse complement strand
ACCCTTTTATAGGTAGAGAGAAAACTAAAACGCTGAAGAGAAAAAATTGTTTTGAAATAAAGTAAAAGCAAAACTCATTGGTTAAAAGTGACTGCTATTCATTTTGGAAAGAAAAAGAGAAAAATATAAATTTTATTTTGTGCCATGAACAAGTCAAAATTTGCCTGCTTCAAGTGCTACTTCTTAAATGATGCATGCTTATTGAAGTTAAAATGAAGATGTGGTATAATGCAGGAATTTTTATGTATGACTGTCTCCTCTCATTACTGGCACTGAATTGTTTCAGGGAAGTCCCAAGTGGCCAAACAAAACAAGCTTTCTTTATAACTCTGAACTTTTATCTGATAGTTGAGAAACAACAAACTAATTAGTCATAAGACCGGCCAACGTCATGACACGTGTTGTGGTTCCCACCACACTGAGGACATATAAAAGGCCCTCTGCAGAGGCATCGTGCAGACTGAAGTCACCTACACTCCTTCCCTACGCAAGGACAACCTCAACAACCAACACCATGTGTGGCTACTACGGAAACTACTATGGAGGCCGCGGCTATGGATGCTGTGGCTACGGAGGCCTGGGCTGTGGCTATGGCTCCTGCTATGGCTGTGGCTTCCGCAGACTGGGTTGCGGCTATGGCTGTGGCTATGGCTGTGGCTATGGCTGTGGCTATGGCTGTGGATGTGGCTATGGCTCTGGCTTGGGCTACTACTATTGAGGACATCATGGGAGACATTTCCCACACATGTAACATCATGATTCACCAGCCCTGAATTCTATGGTCTTGTGTCACCACACTAGGTTGGGATAATACATCACAAGCTTCTAATATGATTTGCTGATTACCTGCAGTCTGGTGGCCCCTGTCTGGGTCTAAAAGCTGTAGATATTTATTCCCATGCTTTGCCTCATGGAAAACAGAATCTGATATTCCTCCTGTGAATTCACTCATCTCCTTTTGCCAGCTGAAGCAGTCACTGGTCCTACCTGGATATATTTTATGCATAAGTCTGTTACTCAGTCTTTCTAATAAACTTGTTTAACTTGAAATAAATACCTTGTTTTTTTTTTTCTATTTATTACATATAATAGAATTCGTTTTATTTTTTTTTGGAGGGGGGAACTTTTTTATTTGCTTGATTCCAGGAAAGTTTGCACTGTCTGTTTATGGCATATAGTCTCAATATTTCTATTTCAGTTGCTCTATTAGTTCTAGGTTTGTGACTTTTGAAAAGTATTTTAATATTTGTAAATTTCCTCCTTTTTAAAAGAGGAGATCATGTCTTTGTTGTTGGTAATTTTCAGAATAAATGAAATAGCATTCATCGACTAGTCTAATTATTGCTTAACACATAGTAAATGTTTTACATATTTTTTCCATCCACAAATTATCATCTGCAAAGTCTATATTGCCCCAAATCATTTATTATGTTTCCTTTTTAAATTACAGACAAAAAATTTCACTCTTTTAATGTGCAGTTCTGTGATTTTAAAAACACATAGTGTTGTGGTAAAATAACCATAATCAAATACAACACGGTGTCATCACTACCCACCCCCCCACCAAAAAAAAAAAAATTTCTCATGCTTTTTATAACCCCCTTTCAGTCAATAACTTCCAAACCCCTAAACCCTGGCAATAACTGATTGTTCTGTATTAATATAGTTTTGCCTTTTCCAGAGGTCATTTTGTGTTGGGGTCATCAAGACCACTCCTGCTTTGGGAGATTGGCTAGAAGGATTCATGAGACTCAGCATATAATTGCGCTCATGGCTAAGATTTACTACAGCAAAGTAGTAAGAATACATAAGTAGATCCTGAGGGTAAAAGACCCAGGCACCTTCTGGAGGTATCCATGTGCAGATATTTTATGCTCTCTTCCTCATGATAGGCCACAAAGAGCTCAGTCTTCCCCAGCAACAGAAATGAAGCATTCTGTGTGTGATATTTCTGCCCACAAATCTATAGACTCAATGCCTGAAGTTTTAATTGGGGCAGATCAAAAAAGCACTAACATAATTCCAGACTCCTGGAAGGAAAAGATGTGTTCAACAAAAACCACATTGTTTGTACAAATAGTCTAGTCACAGTGAGCCTCCTTATTAATTAGGATATGGTAAGAACACTCTTGATCTCTTATTGCCTTTTTAATAATAAGATAGAGTTTGTAGTGATACCTCTATTTTATTCTTAGTATTGTTAAAATGTGTATTCTCCTTTTTTTGTTGTTAGTCTTGCTAAAAGTTTATCAATTTAAACTTTTCATGGAATCAACTTTTTCTTTTATTTATTTTCTCTATTTTGTTTTAAATTATATTTATTTCAGCTGTTATCTGTATTATTTTCTTCCTTTTTTGATGCTTTATTAAGTATTTTTAAGGAAACATATTACTGATTTGAAAACTTTCTTTTTTTCAATATAAAATTGACTGCATAAATTTCCCTTTAAGCTCTGCTTTATTTGCATTTCACAAATATCGATTATTTCTATATTCATTTTCATTCAGTTCGAAATATTTTATATCTCTAGAAATTCTCCTTTAGACATACACATTCACACATACACACTTACATTTAAAGTTTCTTATAAACAATATGTAGATGAGTTTGATTTTAGCAAATTTGCTGATCTTTGATAATCTTAGATATTTACATGTTCAATTATTGATATGGTCATAATCAGCTCTACCCTTTTGTTAATTTTTTTCTGTTTCTCAGTTTCCACTTCTCTGAGGCCTTATTTCGCACGATTTAAATATTTTTAATGTTAGATTTTAATGTACCTACTGGCTTTTTGGCTACATTTTTATATTTTTAATGGTTAATCCAGGTATTGCTAAATACATAACTAATCTTTCACAGCATTTTTGGAGCTAATATTTTACTACTTTAACTTAAATGTATAAGGTTTGCAAACTTATATGTCCCTTTAGCATTGCCTCTACTTATTACATATCTTATATATCAATGTACCTCAAATTCCCTCATTCAAAGTTGTAACTTTTTGCTTTCAGCAGTTATGTGTATCTTAAAGAATTTAAGAGTAGAAAAATA
Source organism: Pteropus alecto (assembly GCF_000325575.1). Lineage (NCBI taxonomy): Eukaryota > Metazoa > Chordata > Mammalia > Chiroptera > Pteropodidae > Pteropus > Pteropus alecto. The sequence goes on along the minus strand of NW_006433378.1, from coordinate 20,090,682 downwards.
ACCTATTTCATTTACCCAATATTTATAATTTTCTATTGCATTTTCTTTATTTCTGAAGTGCTAAGTATCCCTTCAGTGTTATTTTCCTTTGGCTTGAAAAACTTCCTCTAGCACTTATTTTAGAAAAGATTTCCTGGACACAATTTTTTTAGTTTTTCTTTATCTGAGAATGTTTTTATTTCACCCTTTTAATGGAAGGATATTATTGTTGGGTATAGAATATTGAATTCTTTTCTATCAGCACTTTAGATATATTTCGCACTGTATTTTTCACTCTATTATTTCTGATGAGAAATCCACAGTAATTTGAATCATATTTTATATTTGATATGCTGTTTATTTCCAGCTGTTTTCAATAATTTAATTTTTTTTGGTGAACAGAAGCTTAGTTATGATGTATCTAAACATTTTTAAAATCTCATTTTGACTGGGATTTATAACTTCTTTACTCTATGAATTAATGACTTTTACCAAATGTGGAAAATTTTCAATCATTATTTCTTCACATATAATTTCCACGTCGACCTATTTTCCCCCATCTCTTTAACATTTTAATACCATGAATGATAAAACTTTTGATATATCCAAAAATTCTTGAGACTATTCATATTTTAAAAATGTGTATTTTCTTGGATTTTCAATTCAGTAATTTCTATTGATTTATCATCAAGTACTCTCTCCTCTGTTATCTGAATTCTGCGATTGGCCAATTCAATGAATGTTTTTTAAAATTTCATATATTTTACTTTTCAGTTATGAAGTTTACAATTGGTACTTTTTATATTTCTATTTCTCTGTTTAAGATTATCTATCAATCAATCTATCATCTATCTATCTGTTATCTAGAAATAGAATATACAGATGAATATATATATATACATATGTATATATAATTCAATTCAAGAGTGTGTATTTTTACCACATGAATCTTAGTTATAACAGCTACAGCTACTTAAAAGTGTCCACTCACTTTGGTGTTGGCATCTGTAATAGTGATCTATTGTTACTAAAAACTTAACAGCTTAAAAAACATACATTTATAATCACACATTTTCTGTTGGTCTGTGCTTCAGGCATGACTTAGCTGGGTCCTCTGCATAAGTACTTTTCACAAGGCTGCAATTAATGTATCAGCTCGATCTGTGGATTTATTTCAAGTATTGACTGGGGAAGGACCTATTTCTAAGCCCACATGGTTGGCACAATTCAATTACTTGCAGGTTATGAGACTGAGGGCCTCAGTTTCTTGTTGGCTATTGGCCCGAGGCCACTTTCAGTTCCTGAGGGGACCTCTCCATTGGACAGTTCACAACATAGCTGTTTTCTTGATCAAAGTCTGCAAAGAGGAAAGTATGTAAGAAAGATGTATGTTATGATCTCATGTGAGATAATCATGGAGGTAACATTCTATTAGACTTCCTATACTCTATTGGTTAGAACTGTGTCACAGGTCCTGTAGCACTCAAGGAGAAGAGGGTAACACAAGGGCTTGAATATCAGTAGGTGAGAAAGATTGGAGGCCATCTTTGTCCTTACACTATGGCGTCTCTCAGTTGTTCTTTCCTTTGAGAATTGATTACAATTACCAGTTATTTGTATGTCATATGATTTTGTATTGTATCCTGGACATTTTGAATATTATGTTGTGATTCTGTGAATCTTGTCAAAATTCCTGAGACATAACTATTTGTTGTTTTCTTTTAGCACTGGTAAGATTCATCCCACTACAATTTCTGCCTCAACTTCATGATTGAATGTTATGCATATCAAAGCCAAAGAAGAAACCCGAACATTGAAGGTAAGATTTTATATATTCAGCTATGCTCATATGTTTTCAGGATACAATATCTTCTGTTCATGATGAACTCATAAAAATTAGCGTCAAATGGCTTGCTGGAGTATTGACATTATCCTATATCGGTGTAAGATTCTAAATGTTGCTTTCTCCTCCACTCCTAATTTTCCTTTCCTGATCTGAATGGTGTATAAGTGAGAGAATAGGCATAAGTGAAGACTGGGGCTCTGTTTGGATTCAAATGGAGGGGGTTAGCATATGGCTTTCTTTACTGTGGGTTTGTCAAGAACCTGAAAAAGATAATTCCGTATATTTAACTAAGCATGATGAATGAAAAGTCTAAATAATATCAATACTCATAGACCTCCGGTCACATAGGGAAAGCTCAACTTTAGCCAAACATGCCAGGTCCCTGCTGAGACTGAAGACAGCCTGAAGTACCAATTGAAAGACTAGGTAAATCTATATAGCAAAAAAAATAATAGCTAAAATCATCATAAGAAAAAAAATTGTATTTACCAGACAAGAAACTGAGATTTACAAAGGTCACAGATTTTTCTGAAGTCACAAATCTAGGAATTAGTATGGCAAAGAGAAATATTGAGGACAAATATTTGCAAAAGAAAAAACATTGTTACCTGATAGAATGACCAAAAAAGCAAGGACAAACTATGCATAATAAATAAAAGGAAATGAAATCTCCCAGATTTATTAGGAAATTAGAAATTAGAAAAACAGAGAAGAAAATTTAGCATAAAATTACAAAAATAAGAGGTATGCCAATATCATCTTGATGTAAAGAGGAATGAATTCACATGATGAATTTTGAGTTCATGCAGATGTCAGGAGGCATCAGATCCAGGTATCAGGACTTCAGAAAATCATATCAGAAGTTTGTAGTGTAGTTTCAAATAAACATCAGTTGATGGTGAGGCATAGAACTAGTCGGGTTCAGAACTGCTAAACCATTAAGTGAAGATCCAGAGAGTGAGAGTCTCCCATGGTGTCCTCAGTAGTAGTAGCCAAAGCCAGAGCCACTGCCACTGCCACATCCATAGCCACAGCCACACAGAGAGTGGGAGCCATATCTGTAGCCACAGCCCAGGCCTCCATAGCCACATATTCCATAGCACTTTTAATAAAGAAACAAACAAACAAACAAACAAAAAACGGGTTTAGGATTTCAGATTGAACAGGTTTATTAGGGAAAAGGAAAAATAGCTACTGAATAAAAATCAAAAGGTGGAGTCTGTGACAGCATCATTCCAATGGGAGACCACACAAGAGTTCTCAGGATGAATTTCACATGTTCTAGCTTTTTATGAGTTAAATACAGCAAAGGAAAAGATGGATGCCTCAGACTCAGAGGGCACCGGAAGGTAAGTCTTCAGCAAAGCTCAGGATATATGGTTCGAATTGACGAATCCAAATTCTAGGTGTCAAGAATGAGAGTCTTCAATGGCGTCCTCAATAGTAGTAGCCAAAGCCAGAGCCATAGCCACTGCCACATCCATAGCCACAGCCATAGCCACAGCCATAGCCGCAGCCCAGTCCGCGGAAACCACAGCCATAGCAAGAGCCGTAGCCACAGCCCAGGCCTCCGTAGCCACAGCATCCATAGCCGCGGCCCCCATAGTAGTTTCCGTAGTAGCCACACATGGTGTCAGTTGTCGAGGTTGTCCTTTGGTGTAGAAGGAGTGTAGATGACTTCAGTGTGCACAGTGTCTCTGCAGAGGGCCTTTTATATGCCCTCAGTGTGGGTGGGACCCACCACACGTGCTCATGTCATTGGCTGATCTGCAGGACCACTGTGAGTAATTTGTTGACTCTTGGCTTTCGGCATGGCTTCATAGCCAATGAGGAGATCTGCTTTGCTTAGCCACATCTAAACCACTTAGTGGACCATTAATGAGAATCAATTGTCTCATCCTTAAAGCCTTACTCATGAGATCTTTAAGTAACTCATTTTAACCAATCCTTATGGCAAGAAATAGCATTTTTATTGACGAACTCTGACCTGCTCCAGACAAACAATAACTTTAACTTATTTATATTAAGTCAGATCATAGTATTCTTTCTTAACCTTGAGCTTGTCCATTTATTACTTTGTGCTCCAAATCCATTATTTTCCTTTAGAGATTCTTCTCATTTTCAAGTGAGAGATGGTTTATTGTTAAAAGCCACAATATTATCACTCAGCTTCATGAGACTTTTGAAAAGAATCAAATGATTTGGAAGTCTGGAACACCAGACCTGAGAAAACTGGACTCTTCTTTCTCATTTATATTAATATTCCTTAAACTTTTAATACTTTATTTTTAAAATATGAAATATTTTCCCAAGATTTCAAATTTATATCCTGAATCCATAGTCAGGTAAATGATGTGATTTTTATTGGATTTAAGAAATAATTTGTTTTAAAAATATTTATTTAAAATAATAATATTGGCAGAGATACTTTTTTATGGAGCCTACTAGACTTTTTCCTAATAAACAAGCTCTTAATAAAATATCTCAGACTGTGAGAAATATAAGAAACACATCATCATCATTATTATTATTTCAATAAAACTCATACTTGAATTCAATGATTAAGTGAAATAGTACTCTGAACTTTTATGGTCCTAGAAAAACTGACTTCTCAAGGTCAGTAGATCATAGTAGATAAGATTAAAACTTGTTATATTCTATGTTTACACATGTTCACTCAAAGGAGAGTAGAAATCAAACAAATAGTGATAAACAGAGGAAAAAGGAGCAGGGAAATTTTAATTGAAGGCATTTAAGAGGGGAAGTCCTAAAATATAAACTTTATCTTCACAGATATTTTATTAAGTATGTGGCATTAATAATGAAAATATTGTAATATTTGAATTATTCTGGAAGTTCTTTTGCCTTTACTGGAAAAAATATTAGCTAGCTAGAAAAATAACATATTTTATATTTATATACAAAGATATAAAACTCATGTAATAATGGGACCTGCCACTTGAGTAAGTTACTTTATCTCTTGACATTTTTTACAGTTGTAAAATGAGGATAATTTTAATACATCCTAAGGCTGTTCTGAGGATTATGTGAGATAATGCACATACATAGTTCATAAAATAATTGCCCTATGGTAAACAACTAATAAATGTCATTTAATTATTACTATTATTAGAGTTTTGAAATAAGAATTCCATGAACAGAATCAAGCAAGATAAACAGAGAATATTCTTATATAAACAAAGAGGCAGTAAGTAAATCATGCATATAATAGTAAATGATGACACATAAAAGATATTTATTAAATTCCAGACATGTTCTAAGTGCTTTAAGTATTTTAGCACATTTAATTCTCATAAAAAACCCTAGAATGTAGGTGCTAATTTTTATGTAAGAATGTCAGAGCCAAAGAAGTTCAATAATTTGCCTAACGTCCTAGGTTGCTAAGTGGCAGAACCTAAATGTTATATGATGCAATATATTTATATATACTTTCTGACTCATGAGAGAGCCTGGAACTTGCTACCCCTATTACAATGATAATAGATTATTTATAATAGCCATAAATTTAGACTGACATAAATAAATAAACAATCGAGTGGAAGGAAAAACTTTGCAGTAGAATGCCAGCTAATATATTTTTTAAAATTATGAAAATCAGAAAACTCGACATTTGTGATCCATCATCATTATAAATAATTCAGGCAAGAAAGAAAAATAAATGTTGAGACTAGTGGTAAGTGTTGGGATATGAATGGAATATTTATAAAGTAACAAAATATCTCTACCAAAATACTTCTTATCTGCTAAAAGAATAGTAAAAGTAAACTTTAAGTAGAAAAATCTGGTACTCATGAAATTGATCAAAGTTATCACCACTAATAATGGAACAAATCAACTTCAAGTCCCTACCAAGATAGGGTACGATAAAAAGCAAACGATATTATTTTCTTTATGTACTTGACAAAATGCATAGCCTTGTTCTAATCATGAGGAAATATTATATAAATCTAAACAGGAATATTCGAAAAGAAAAAATCTCCTGTAATCTACAAAATATTAAAGTCATGGAAGAGACTAGATGGCATGACAACTAGGAGCATTGCCTGACCCTGGATTAGGTTATTTTTCTGTAAGAGCTTTATTAGAATCATTGATTCTTAGAAGAGATATTATGGAAAGTAAGAGGAGGTAGCAGGTTTGGATAGAGGGAAAAATTGAGTTGGCTGCAGGATCGAAGGAGGCTTCAGAAAACCGTATGTGAGATTCTGAAGCTGGGATGTCTTTACACAGTTGGGGGTTGGGGCAAGGAGTTGTGTCTTTATAACCTAAACAGACCAATCATTGGAGGCAGTGGTGCTCTTTCGCTAAGGCAGTTTCTGTGGAAGGCTGACAGCTAGCTGAAGGCACTCTGCTTGCAACCCTCAGCAGCAGGAGAGTAACTTTTTCATTGCTGAAGAGGAAACCGAGTAGATATCACAACATTCAATAGAGTACTGTTTCACAAAATAATTGCAGAAATGGGTAAAAGGTGAATACACAACATTTAAATAAACTTACCTGTGTTAGGGGTGATCCAGTCATTAATTTCAAAAAATGTAACATCCTTAAATAATCCACCTATCGCACAGAATTCTCAGTGACGCATTTTTTATACTTCACATGTTTAACTTTATTCTCAGACTTCATCGTAGAACACACAGTCACCTTATATACACTCAATGCTTGATTAAGCTTTACATTTCTCTAATTTTTGGCATTTCTGATGATCTTAATCTTTGTCTTAAAAATATTGGTTTATGGAATATATCATTATAATTGATACAATCAGAAAAAACAGATTGTGGAATATTTTAGTAAATAATTGTCTTTTAGTACTAAAAATGTATTAACGTATTAACATCAAGAAATAATGAAAGGCTAGGGAAATGCTCCGGATGTCATGAAATGCTAAATTACGACAGATAATAAATTGCAAAGTGTGATAATTTCCACTAATTCAATTCTGGATCTAAAATAAAAGCTGTAGAAGGCAATTGGAAAAACTGAACATGGACTACGAATTGTGTAATAGTGTTGTATCAAAACTATGTGGGTTTTATGTGTGTGTGTGTGATAACGGGATTGTGGTTACTTGGGGAACATCACTATTCAATTAAGAGTAGTGTCATGAAGTATAAAACATATTCTCAAGTGGTTCAGCAATTATATTGGAGGGTGGGCATGGTGAGGAGTGTGGTGAGGGATAGAGGAAACAAAACTGGAGAAATATTAACGATTGCAAAATCTAGGTGAACAGTATTTAGGTGTTCACTATACTGCTTTCTTGACTTAATTGAGGGTTTGACATTTTTCAAAATTAAATTCTGGAAGAAATAAGTTTATGCCTAGAAAAATATTGTTTTTAGAGTACTAAAATATACAATGGATCATTTCTTTAATGCCAAAATTTAAGTGATTCCTGTTTGAAAGACTAAGTATGAGCACAGAGGGTTAAAAAGGTAAAAAGTAAAAGATTAAAAAAAAAATAAATGCAAAAATGGTATGCAAACTCTTGGTAAGAAAGAGAGGGAGATAAGAATGCATAAATTAATATATATAGAACATATAATATATGATATATACTTGTTTTTATAATAAGAAAGCAGAGAAAAATGAAAATGCTTACATACAGGAGTGAGTGGGAATGGGATAGAAGAAATAAATATGGAGTAAGATTTCTTTGAGGACATCTTTTATATAATTTTTTCAAAAGTATAGAAAGCCGCCCCATTACTTTTCAGGTGAATATTTGACACATTAAAAAATATAAAAGTACATCTATAATTAAATATAAACAGAAACAAAAGAACTCTCTACATAAGATGAATAGCATAATTATTTGGGAAGAAAATTAATTTACATAAGTGTTGAGCACAATATTCTCCAATTTTTAGTTGTATACTTTCTAATGATAAAAAGTACTGCTAAGGAACTTTAGCAGTTTTCTCATGGATATTGCTTTCAGCATGGTATTCAGAGTGTATTTTGTGTGTATTTCGTGTGAATTAAACTAGTAAATAATTGGGGTCTAGAGTTTTCACTGTAAGAAAAGAGAGACGCAAGTGTGAGTAAAGTGTAAAAGAATCGTGTTTTTCAATTTTAGGTAGAGTAATTCATAATTTAAGGACTTTAATGAATTAAACAAGCCATTGTGAGTACAAACTCTATGTTTGGGGCTTTTAGTGGTGGTATTTAAGTTTAAATATGTTAGAGTCGCTAAGAATGTCAACCAGTTGTGCTCATATTAAGACATGTGTAAGGGATTGATCTTGCAAAATTATAATCAATAAAAACCTTATCTTGAGAGTTTATAATGAAGGTCCTATTATCTAGTTTACACCAATATCTAGTTTATTTGCATTAAGTATTATAACCTATATGCCCAGGTGGTTTTAAAAATCTACTATTTCTTGAGATAGGTGAACAAAGACCACTCAATATTCTCATAATATTAAATAGAAAGTTTTAAGCTTCAAGAGTAAAGTTAATAGAAAAGAGAAGTCTTCATAAAAGCATGACTTTAAAGAAAAAAGTGCTTTCTCTTGGGTTGTCCTCTTTCTAGCGATCCTAGTTTCTTCCTCTGGCTTCAATGTTTTTACCACTTTGCACTGTCAAAATGAATTGGAACATATCCGTTATCTTACTCTAAAACACTGCTTACATTCATTCATGCCTAATCCAAGAGCAAGGAATATGAAGATAATTGGCAAGTTTACAGATGCATTAGTCACAGAAAATTATTGGAAAACAAGTAATTTATAGCTACAACTGTGAAAATGCACAAATCACAGGAAGGGAAAATCTCAAGACAGACAAGAGTATAGAAAGCCATTGAATGGCTCTAAGCTTGAATATGTAATGAATTTTAGAATAGGTGTCACTCAAACTAGAGTTCAAGGCACATAAAAGTTAGGTAGGGATAGAGTAGGTTTAAAGTTCTCTACCGCTTACATGCGTAAGCATCAGAAACATTTCTTGTTTCGATATGCCGAGAACAAAGACTAGAATTGGGGAATTATGTGTCAGCGTTCATATCTTCGAAAGGATTTCACACAGATGCAAGTTTCGGTGTAAAAGCTCTTGGAATATATAGTGTTTCTATGCAATGCTTAACTAAATTGAAAAAAATTACACACACTAACACTGCTTTTCCAGAGTAGAAAAATGAGGGATACAAGGTGGTTACTTCCTAATGTCACAAATCAAAGATTTGGTAGAGCAACTGAAGTAGAAATACTAAAAGAAGATTTCCCCTAAATAAGGCAATTGTTTCCTTTGATTCAACCAGGTAAAAAAAGCCAAAATAACAAATACTGCACTTTCAATAAAGAAAAAAAACAGGTTTATGTTTTCAGATTGAACAGGTTTATTAGGGAAATAGAGAAATAGCCCCTGAATAAAAAACAAAAGGTGAGGTCTGCGACAGCATCGTTCCAATGGGAGACCACACAGGAGTTCTCAGGATGAATTTCACATGTTCTAGCTTTTTATGAGTTAAATACAGCAAAGGAAAAGATGGATGCCTCAGACTCAGAGGGCACCGGAAGGTAAGTCTTCAGCAAGGCTCAGGATATATGGTTCGAATTGATGAATCCAAATTCCAGGTGTCAAGAATGGGAGTCTCCAATGGCATCCTCAATAGTAGTAGCCAAAGCCAGAGCCATAGCCACTGCCACATCCATAGCCACAGCCATAGCCACAGCCATAGCTGCAGCCCAGTCTGCGGAAGCCACAGCCGTAGCAGGAGCCATAGCCACAGCCCAGGCCTCCGTAGCCACAGCATCCATAGCCGCGGCCCCCATAGTAGTTTCCGTAGTAGCCACACATGGTGTTGGTTGTTGAGGTTGTCCTTGGGTAGAGAAGGAGTGTAAGTGACTTCAGTATGCACAGTGTCCTCGAGGAGGGCCTTTTATATGCCCTCAGTGTGGGTGGGACCAGCAGTGTATATCATGCCATTGGCTAATTTTATGACTAATCTAATTCGTTTGTTGTTCTTCAGTCATAAGATAAAGCCTCTGAGGTATTCGGGAGACTTGCAGTGTTTGGTCTCTCAGTTTCGACTCCCCTTATTGAATTGAGGGCTCCAGTGAGAGGAGACACCCACACACTCACATATACACAGTCCTGTCCCAAATTGGACTTTCATTTTAACCTCAGATAGTTATCTCTACATCAAAAAAGAATACATTTATTTGTCTCAATCTTATTTGCTCTTGGTTCCAGTTAGTTTCACTAATTTTTTTAGCATTTCACAAGAATCACATTCTTTTTTTAAATTATATTTATTGGGGCGACTGGTTAATAAAATTGTATAGGTTTCAAGTATATAATTCAGTGATGCATTATATGTATATTGCATTGTGTGTTCACCACCCAAAGTCAAATCTCCTTATACTTGACCCCCTTTGCCCTTATCTACTTCCTCCTCCCCAATTTCCCTCTGGTAACCACTAAACTGTTGTCTGTGTCTAGGAGTTTTTGTTTGTTCGTCTTGTTCATTGGTACTTTTAGTTTAATATCCCACATATAAGTGAAATCATATGGTTCTCAACTTTTTCTGTCTGACTTATTTTGCTTAGCATGATAATCTCAGGATTTATCCATATTGCCGCAAATGGCAGTATTTCATTTTTTTTCTTATGGCTGAGTAATATTCCATTGTATGTATGTACCACATCTTCTTTATCCAATCATCTATCAAAGGACACTTCTGTTGTTTCCATGTTTTGGCCACTGTGAATAATGACACAATAAACATCAGGGTATATATATCTTTATGGATAAATATTTTCAAATTTGGGAGGTAGGTACCCAGAAAAGAGATTTCTGGGTCATATGATAATTCTATTCTTAATTTTTTGAGGAACCTCCATACTGTTTTCCATAGTGGCTGTACCAATTTACATTCCCACCGGCAGCATATGAGGGTTCCTTTTTTCCCCTGAACCTCTTCAAAACTTGTTATTACTTGTCTTGTTGATGATAATCATTCTAACAGGTGTGCGCAGATACCTCATTGTAGTTTTGATTTGCATTTCCCTCATAGCTGGTGAGGTTGAGCATCTATTCATATGACTGTTGGCATTGTAGGTCTTTGTGGGAGAAGTGTCTGTTTAGGTCCTCTGCCCATTTTTTGATTAGATTGTTTGTTTTTCATTATTAAGTTGTATGAGTTCATATATTTTAGATATTAGCCTCTTTTTGGAGGTGTCATTTGCAAATATCTTTTCCATTCAGTTAGTTGCCTCTTTGTTTTGTTAATGGTTTCTTTTACTGTACATAGCTTGATGTAGTCTCATTCATTTATTTTTGCTTTTACTTCTCTTGCCTTTGAGGGGAGGGCAATCTGGTTGTGACATCTGTCACCCCATTAATTTCCAGGGTTGATTTGGCTGATCTGGCTGGCTAGGTGATGTCCTCTCCCTCCCACATTGCTCTGTGTATGTCCCTCTGGAAGCTGAATGCCTGTTTGGAGAGGACAACCTTCCCCAATACAGAAGATCATTCTTTGGTGTAGGATATACGAGTAGCTGCGATCCTCAGCTAGAACCTCCAAACAAGCTCTCAAAGCCCTTAGACAATATTTTTATCTAATCTACAAACTGTATTTGATTTCACATTTTTTTTTTTACCACTAGTGTCTTTTTGTTGTTGTTGTTCTAGGATGCAATCCAAGATCCCACCTGTTATTTGATTGTCTCATCTCTTTAGTCTCCTCCAATTGGTGACAGTTTCTCAGTTTTTCTTTAACTTTGATGGTATTGACAATGTTAAAGAATGAAATGTTTTGTAGTATGTTCCTCTATTTGAATTTGTCTGTTTTCTCATAACAAAGTAGAGATTATACATTTTGAGCAAGATTACCAGAGAGATGTGCTTATTTAGTTTTGTCATAGCAGGAGGTACATGATGTCAGTTCATCTTTGATAGTTTCTAGAATAGATTTTTAAGCTGGTATTATTAATGGGATAAATTCTATTTCTATATAACCATGGTCCATAGCTCTAAACCTCAGGGACTCTATCATGGCTTTTGATCATACAAAATAATAGGTGCATATATTTGTGAATTATAAACAAAGTGAATAATATTGCTCCACAAAAAAAATAAAAAAACACATGAATTATTCAAGAATTCACAGATGAACCCTGCCATGTCTTCTATCATGTCTTCTCCACAACTTTTCTATCCTTCCTTACCTCTTCGAAGGCACATTTTTGTTCCCAAGGGTAATATATGCACGTAATAAGGAGAATATTATTAAAGAAAAAAAATTTTAAAGAGGTGAATCCTGTATGATCATATGATCTCATGGTAACTAGTAATATAATTTAGATTTTACATCTGGACTAATTAAGATGCAAAGATAGAAGAATCTTTCATTAAAGGAAGACGAGTTCATTATAGCCATCCTGACACACAGCAAAACTGTCTTGGATATATTGGTTTATGAGGAATTCTTGAGATGATTATAATGTCATTCGTTTGAAACATAAATCCAACAGCACCTGTGGTTTGCCCCACATACCACTCAGTTGGTATATAAGGCCCTGTGTAGATTATAAACTGACAATTCTAGAGATCAACTCTACTCTTCAACTGAGTCTTCTTCTCCTCACATCATGAGCTTCTACAACAACTACTATGGTGGCCTGGGCTATGGCTATGGGGGCCTGGGATGTGGCTATGGATATGGCTACGGTGGCTGTGGATATACCTGTTATCGTCCATGCTGCTATGGGAGATACTGGTCTTCTGGCTTCTTCTGAGAAATTCTAGATTGCTCATCACTTCAAGACATTCTCTTATGAGGCACTATGTGTACCTCCTGCATTATTCATTATAACCATATTATTGTCTGTTCAGACAATGAGAACGAAATACTAAACTACTATGTAACATCAGAACTTTTTTGATGGAAATGATCTGAGTTTCTGACAACATAAAAAAATATTCATTTCATCTTGTGTTACTATTATACATTGAATAAAATGATCTTAACCATTGGAAAACTGTCTAAACTTATTTTTCATCAAAGGTAATTTGTTTTGCATACCTACAATATTTCCGTGTATACTTATTTATCTAGATTGTGTGTGTGTATGTATTTGTGTTTGAGATTGTTCATCCTTTGGTAATCTATAGTTGATAATTTAGAAGTGTGGTTGGATCCAGTGTATTTGCAATATGTGTTTTTTCGTTAGTAGATCCAAGGGCTACTATTATCTACCTTGATTTAATCAAAGCCTTGTGTTTGGTATATCCGAAGTTTGACAAAAGACATTGGCAAAATGGTGCCCTTTTTCTCACCATTTCATTTCTTAACATTTCATTCTTTCTGTGACACTCGATATTTAAATGTGCCTCTGGGAAGATGTAAGTTTTTCTTCTAAATTTTATA
>NW_006433378.1:20014518-20077411 GCF_000325575.1 Pteropus alecto | reverse complement strand
TTTTTTTTTCCACTCATTGGCAATATGTTCTCGAACTCATACATTTTAGCTGCACAAATGACTTCCCTGTCTAGCATTCTTACATTGTCCCAGGAAAATATAAAATTTGAAGTCTGTTGTAGTGAAACTTTCAAGGGGTCGATCTCTACTTGCCTTTTTGAAAGAGACCTGTTATCTTTCATAATAATGCAGTGGCTTAGGTAGACTGCACTCATGCAAACATAAGTCTGATCTACACTATAGGCTGCAAAGCATATCTCTGATCCTGGTAGACTGGATAATGTTCAGTAAAGCTGTTTAAAATAACTTCTCTAAATTCTCTTCATTTATTATTATTATTAATAATAAAATATAAATCAATAATATATTAATATATTAGTAACTAATTTTAGTAACTAATTTTAAAATTTGGAATACCTAACACATACAATAGGTCTATATAAAAATATTTTCTGACTAGAGATTAAAGTATGAACTTGCCCCCAAATGCATGTTTTCTGGAAGTATCTAGAGGAGAGAATTATGTAGATATATCTTCCTTTAGCAGTTGAAGATAGACAAATAAATGAGACTATGAATGATTTCAATTCTTATAAATTCATTGACTTTTGTTTTTGGCCTAGCAAAAAATCTATTTGGGAGTACATTCTATATGTGTACTTGAGAGAAATTTGTGTTCTATTGGAGTCGGGTAAAATGCTCTTTAGAAGTGTGGTAGGTTTAGCTATTTCACAGGATTTCTCAAGCCTATTTATATTATGATTAATATCCATTATTGATTTATCCATTATTCAAAATGGGATGCTGAAGTCTCCAACTATGATTATTGCAGTCTCTTTCTTTCTTGAATTCTATTAATTTTTGATTTGTGTATTTTGGTGCTCTGTTATGTTAGGTACATATTGATTTAAAATTGTTATATCTTTCTGATGGATTGCTCTTTTAATCATTACAAAATATCTTCCCCTGTCTTTATTAAGTTGTTTCAATAGAATTTAATATTGAAACATTTTTATGATGACTACTTTAAAATCTGCATCAGATAATTTGAACACTTGATTAACTTAGTGTTAGGGTCAGTTGATTATCTTTTCTCATTTAAGTTGTAATTTTTTTTGTTTCTTAGTACGATAGTATGAGAGAAATTTTGTATATTAGGAACATTTTGGTCTTATTTAAACCTTTTTTTAAAAGAGATTAATCAAGAATATTAGAGAGAGAATACAAACTATTAAAGCAAACAAAAGAATCAACATCTTTTAAAATCATACAGGCACCAAAATAAGTGGATATTATGACAGAGGTAAAAATAAATTCTACAACTTAGACGAAATAAAAAGAATTCTTTTAAATATACAAATTACTGAAACTGACTCAAGTAAATTTGAATATAAAAATTAAAGAAGTTATTGTTTTATTTTTTATTATTTAAATGCGCCACACACCATGCTTAAATTAGTTTACAAATAATAATGCATTTATTGTTGAGAATTACCCAGCATAACAAATATTATTCCCTCAGTCATGAAGGAGGAAACTGAAGTTTACAGAAAATGAGTTACCTTCCTAAGACAATTGACAATGGAATTGGTCAAGAAGTTGACAGAAAAATAGTAAAGGAAAATATCTCTCTCAGGAAACAATTGTTACTTTTCTTGCAAACTGAAACCAAAAATATCAGTAAGAAACTTGAGAAATCAAAAGACTGAAATAAAAATCAAAGCTGCCATTTGAATTAAACAAGTTTATTAGATCAATAGAGAAACAAACTCCAGCATGAAGTCATTGAGGCAGTTACTGTGACATTATATCCTGATGATAGCAGAACTGTGGGTCACAGGTAAATTTCACCTTATCACTTAATGAGGTAAAATGAAGGAATTTATAGGCTAAACCAAAGGTCATCAATAGACCATACCAGACTTTAATCAAGCAGAATAATCATCACCTGAGAGATAGGTACAGGAAATGTGGAATTCCCAATTGTTGAATCCTCGTGTTCAGGTGTACAGGATGGGAATTCCCCATGGTGTCCTCAACAGTAGTAGCCATAGCCACAGCCATAGCCACAGCCCATTCTGTGGAAGCCACAGCCATAGCCACAGCCCACTCTGTGGAAGCCACAGCCATAGCAGGAGCCTTAGCCACAGTTCAAGCTTCCATAGCCACAGCATCTGTAGCCGCGACCCTCATAGTAGTTTCCGTAGTAACCACACATGGTGTTGATTGTTGCTCTTTGGGTAGGAAAGGAGAGTAGATTAGTACGGTCTGGACATTTCTCCTTACAGAGAACCTTTTCTGTGCCCTCAGTGTGGATGGGACCCACTGCATGTACTCATATCATTGGCTAATTTACAACTAATATAATTAGTATGATGTTTCAAGACTAGAGTATAACCCTTGAGAAGAAGTCTTGCTTTCACCAATTGAGGCACTTTAATAAGATGGTACAGTCATATTTACAAAGCTTTCACAAGAAAGCTTCACTTTAATATTCTTCACATAAAGAAGGAGCATTTCAGTAGTTTCAATTGACTTGCTCTTGACTACAAATAATTCTTTTTGTCCTTGACCTTCCCAAATTATACTCCCCTCTATAAGTTAATTTTAACTCTTCTTCCAGCCTAAGTCAAATAGTGATGAGTGGTTTATGTAACTTTGAGGAGATTAAAATATAGATAAAGGTAATTTGGGAGATCCTCTATATTTTAATCAGCTCTCCCCTATTTTTAGATGTGTGAAGACACTAAACCTTTACTGTTACTAATTTCATCTGCCTTGATAAGAAATTAAAATAAGAAAACAGGATTTTAACACAATCATGCCAATAAATGAAACATTTTTTATTCATTCAAAATGTTTTCTTTCTATGTATGTGTCTTTGTAGGTATATATTTTGTAAAAAAATATGTAAGCACATTATCTTCTTTTATATTATATGCATTTAAAGCTATAAATGACTTTACAATTACTGCTGACATATAATCTCATGACTTTTAGTACTTTTTAAAATTGTCATTGTAATTCTTTTAAAATTGTATTTTAACTTTCCTTGTGCTTTCTGTTTGATCTATACGATTTAGATTGTATTGTTTTGGTGGATTGTCCAGATATCTGTGTGTTCTTGATGTCTAATTTAATGTCACTAGAATCTATCCTTATTAATATATTGAATTTTATTTATTAGAACAATTTTCTAGCCCCGCATATGATCTATTTTGAAGTATTCCATAAGCACTTAAAAACAATGTGCTTTCTATCATTGTTGGATGTAATGTACTATAGATGCCAATAAAGTTAATTTGGTTAATTTGTTTCTGTTTCCATAGCTTTAGTGATTTGCTGTCTACTTAGTTCTATCAATTGCCAAGATAATTGTTTTGAAACAGATATTATTTTTTGCTTGTGAGTGTCCAGCTTTTCCAGGACCATGTGTTGGAAAGATCATCTTTTCTTCACAGTATTTCCTTTGCTCTTTTTGCAAAGATCAATTGACTACATTTATGTGAGTTTATTTCTGGGCTCTCTATTCTGCTCTGTTGATATTTCGTTTATTATTTCACCAGTACCACACTATCTTGATGGCTGTAGCTTTAGTGTAAGACTTGAAGTCAGGTACTGTAAATTCTCCAACTTTGTTCTTCAATATTGTGTCAGCTATTCTGTTTTTCCTTTTCTTTCTTTCTTTTTTTTGACTCTTCATAAACTTTATAATCGGTTTGTTAAATTCCACAGAACAATATGCTGGAATTTTGAGTGAGATTGCAGTGAATCTATAAATCAGTTTGGGAAGAAATGACATATTGGCAATCGTGAGTCTTTCTATCCATGAACATGGAATATTTCTCTATTTATTTAGTTTTTCTTTAATTTCTCAAATCAGACTTTCATAGTTTTTCTCAGATCTTGTACATATTTTTTTAAGATTTATATCAAATTATTTTATTTTATTTTGGAGCTGCTAAAGTAAATGGTATTTTTTTTAAATTTTAAATGTTACTTCATTATTAATATATAGAAAAGCAATTGACTTTTGTATATTAACCTTATATACTACATCTTGCTATAATCACTTATTAGTTCCAGGAGGTTTTTTTGTTTTATTTTGTTTTGTTTTGTTTTTATTTCTTTAGGATTTTCTACATAGACAATCATGCCCTATGTGGAAAAAGACAGTTTTGTTTCTTTCTTCTCTCTCAGTATATCTCTTATTTCCTTTTCTTGTATTATTACATCAGCAAGGTCTTCCAGAATGCTATTGAGGAGAAATGATAAAAGAGGACATCCATTCCTTGTTCCTGATCTTATCAGGAAAACTTTAAGTTTCTCACTTCTCACTATTAAGTATAATGGTGGTCACAGGTTTTTTTTTTTCTTTAATATAGTCTTTATTAAATTGAAGAAGTCCTCTATTGCTGGTTACTGAACGTTTTTATCATGAATGGGTGTTGGAGTTTGTCCAATGCTTTTTCTATATCTATTAAAATGATCATGTGATTTTCTTCTTTAGGCTCTTGATTTAACAGATTACATTAATTTATTTTTGAGTATTGAGCTAGTCTTGCATAATTGAAATGAGTTCCACTTGGTTATGGTGTATAATTACTTTTATACAATGCTGGATTCAATTTGCTAATATTTTGTTGAAACTTTTTGTATCAATGTTTATTTAGATATTGGTCTGTAGTTTTCTTTCTTTTCCTTCCTTCCTTCCTTCCTTCCGTCCTTCCTTCCTTCCTTCCTTCCTTCCTTCCTTCCTCCCTCCCTCCCTCCCTCCTTCCTTCCTTCCTTCCTTCTCCCTCCCTCCCTCCCTCTCTTCCTTCCTTCCTTCTTCCTTTCTTCATGTTTTGTAATATTTTTATCTAGTGTTGTCATTAAGGTAATGTTGACCTCACAGGATGAGTTAGGAAGTATTCTCTCTGATCCTATCTTCTAGAAGTGATTGCAGAGAATTGATGTAACTTATTCTTTAAATGTTTTGTAGAAGTTTCCAGAGAACCCATCAGTGTTTGGTGCTTTCTGTTTTGAAAGGTTATTATTGATTCTATTTATTTCATAGATACAGACCTATAAAAATTGTCTATTTCTTCTTGTGTGAGTTTTGCTGTTTATTTAATTAATCATTATAAAAACTTTATAATTCTGTTAACTTATTACTTTTATTCAGTTATTTAGATGTCTGATTGGTTTTTAAACTTTTGTTTGTCTCCCCCATTAGAATATGTCCTCTGTTAGAACAATGACAATTATTCTTGTTAAATTTTGAATTAGAGCTCACCACAGAAATCAGAGAAAACCTACATATGTGCAGATATATGTTCATGGATTGGAAGACTCAATAGTGTTAAAATGTCCATTCCCCAAAATTGATATATAGATACAATTAAATACTAATAACAATCTCCATGGGATATATTTATAAATATTAACAAACTGATTCTAACATTTTGATGGAAAACAAAGAAACTAGAATAGCCAATACAATTTTGAAAAGGAGCGAAGTTGAAGTATTCACATTACCTAATACAACCTTGCAGTAAACAAAACCATGTAGTATTTGTGAAAAAAATGGACACAATATATAGTTAATGAAGAAATAAATAAACCCAAAGATCAGCTAATGCAGTGGCTGCTCAACCATCCAGGAGACCGCAAATACTAAAGTCAGTGGTGATTCTGACACAAAACACAATTACTTGCAGGAATAAATGAAATATGTTTATTGAAAAAGTGTAATTTCCTTTAACTATGAAGTATTAATGCTCATGGACAATACAAAATCATAGCATAGGAGAAGCAAGAATTTACATTTTGAATGTAATTACTATCAAATCTTCTGTCTTCAGGTAACAACATAGAAGCATTTATAATTCCTCAATAACAAATTGGTTCTTCAAAGTAAATATAGGTGGTGTCCAATTATTACTTAAATGTAAAGATGGTAAAATGGACATTCTTTGGAGACAAAAATGTTAATCTTGAAATATCATTCTGGAGGCATAGCATGTTCTAGGATGATGTTCTACCAGCAAGAGGAATAGCATCTTCTGTAGCAAAATGGTCGGTAGGTACAGCAGCCGCAGCCATAACCAGAACCATATCCACAGCCATAACCACAGCCATAACCAGACCCATAGCCACAGCCATATCTGGAACCATATCCACAGCCATAGCCGTAGCCTCCATAGTAGTTCCCATAGTAGTTGCAACACATGATGGCAGAAGGTGAGGTTTCAACTGAGGTGCAGAGGGATGTTTCTGAAGTTTGTATGTCACCTACTACCCTGGAACCTTTATATACTGACAGGAAGGATCAGGGAATGCCATTAATTTTGTGATTCATGTAATAAATATTAATACATATTTATTTAATACCTAGTATGTGCAAGTCACTCCTGTCAGCTAATAATGAGAACTTGGATTTTCATAGCTACAGCATCTGCCATAAATAAGCCCATTATTATAATCGTTAGTTTTATTGGGAAACCATGTTTGTTTTTTGTTACCCAGGCATTTACAAATCTATAAGAAAAGTTTCCATGAATAATCTACTCACATCAATGCATGATTTCAAAGATATATTCTATGTATCAAGGCTCTGCAGAGGGAAGGAAGTTTATGTTTTGGAATGCAACTATTAAAATGAGCTCAACTAAATACTTTGATAGCTAATTAATTACTAATTACTTTGTAGTAGATTGTATTGGAACCCAGTGTTATACTATACAGAAACTCGTAACATTTTATGTTACAGAGCTATTATCAATCCAAATACTCATGAATATACTATTTTCATGATATATTTTACCCCTAGAGATATTCCTCCACAATTGTTTATCAGCTCGAGGTGGTGGTTTAATTTAAATCAGAACAACAACAGAAAAAAATAATCTTTACAATAACACTGTTGAGTGTTTGGTAAATCACAAATTTCCTCAGACATTTAATCTATTCAATCTCAATGAAAATGTGAATTAGGTAACTGATAATATGAAAGTTGAGGTACAAAAAGGTTATGAAACTTACTAAAAGTCACACGGCTAATACATGACCAAAATCAAGTACGTGTTCTTTATTATGCTACATAAGTCTCCCTTTCTAAGAATCGGGTGCTAGAACACTTGCTATAACAGGGAATTCATTATTTCCTATGATGATCCATTTTATTGTAAAATTACTCTGTTATAGAGTCCTCATACACTTCAGAATCTCTCATTATCTCCAATGTCATTTTGAGTCTCAGATAAAATTTATTTCAATGTTTTGTTCACAAGCCAGTCCCATCATGTATGGCTAATAGTGCCTCTCACCCTTTCACTGTCACTCCAGAGTGATCTATTCTTGATATTCATCTGTATGACTGGTCTCTTAATTTTCGTGATATGCAGATATGATATCCAGGTCATCCAAGTCCATCACACCTCTTATCAGATAATTTAGATAACAGTGGAGGAAGTTTGTTATAAATTACCACAACAATAGCAGCTTACAACAACACCCATTTATAATCTCACAGTTTAGTGGATCAGGAATCTAAACACAGCCTAACTGCTCAGAATCTTACAATATTGCCATCAAGATGTCTGCCAGGATATAGGAAAATCTCTTTGCTGTATAATTTAACTAGAGTTGCCAAACTGGCAAGTATGTCCCAAATATTGCATGAAATACTTTTATACTAAAAAGTTATCTGTTTTTTAACAACAGTTAAAATTTATTCATTCTGAATTTTATATACCAACCCAAATATAATGTAATCACCAGAGTAATATTTTTCCCTATGTTATGGGCAAGTTATAGGTTCTTCCCACACTGAAAATGAGGGGATTGTACATGGCTGTATGCTGTTGGGGATAATCTTAGAATTCTGCCTACCTATACCTGTAAATGTATTTCATAAGTCAAACTAGTAATTACATTTCTTCCAGGACAGATGATAGTTATTGCCATAAGGTTCCAGCACATGGGCATTTTATGAAATGTATGTCTCTTTCTCCTCTGTTTAGAAAGCTATTTCCCTTCTTGTATGATTGACCAACTCTTATTCAACCTTCATATTTAGACTAGAAGTTTGTCTCTTTTTCAGAAAGATTCTTGTTTCTACTCTCTCCTTGCTCTTAGTCTTAGCCTCTCTTCTGATTGCTTCCTCTGTATTTTCCAAACACCCCTGTGTATAATTATATTATAGCAATATTCTGAACTTTGTAGCTTGTGCAATTTTTTGTCTTTCTCACACTTTTAGGAAGCAGAGAGACACTATTTTAGTTTTCTGTTCATAACACATAATGAAAAATCTTTATTAAGAATTTAATAAGTGTTTGTTGAATGAGACTACTCATTTATCTAATTCATAAAAATTGGTTCTATTTCTTCAAGAATAACAATCAATCTTTTCATCTGCCCTCTTTTTGCCTTCCTCTTTTCAGGACTGCAATTTTTTCTTAAGATGTAGGGGTCTCTAGGAGCAATGAATTTATTTAACAATGGGTGGTTGAATCTTGACTACAATTCTGACAGTCTTCCTAAATCCTATGAAGGTGGAATTTCTAAAAACAAATATAGTATAGTGACTGGTTTCCTCTCCAAGATATAACCACATAAAATTTTCCAGTTCTGTATTTTCTTGTTATGAGCATTAGCATCATCATTTTCACAATTGGGCTTAAAAATTCAAATTCATTCCTAACCTATAGTATCCTAGAATAGGGTGGAAAGAGAAGTGGTTGTGTAAAATCAATTAATTCTACCCCTTTCCCTGAGTTCGTAATTTTTTCCTAAAATAACTCTAGTGTTTGGTGATGCTGCCTGGGTTTGACACATAGTGATAGAGCACCTAATGAGGAAATCATTCTTTTTTCAGATGATGTCACATATTAGAAAGAACTGTTGTGTTGAGAAATTTGTGTGTCATGATCATCCATTTACCCCACCCTAATTGGTGTCTCTAGAAAGACACAGAGCATATCTGCAATGCCAGTCATACTAATTTCGAAATACCAGTCTTTCGATATATAACTGTATGTACCACCCTGAATTCCCCACAATTCTAAGTGTTAATAAGAAATTTGTACTTTTTAGATATCATATTCTCTAGAATTTTTTCCTCTTTTTCACTGTGGATGTCTTAAGATCTTACAGTTCTACCTTCACAAATTCCTTGATGCTCATCTATTCCTTTTAATTATCTATGACACCACCCCAAGCTGGGCTCACTTAGCCTGTCTCCACGTCACTTATATACCTAACTATTGAATCTTCTTCTCTCTTCTTCCAACATTAGCATTTACCTTAAAAATATTTTTTCTGTGGCATTTGTCTGTGTGTGTATGTGCGCATGCATGTGTTAATGAGTGCATAAGTGTAATTACTATGGAAAAAAAGAAATGGATAAAACCAGGATCATGAAACACAGAGGCTTGAGAATAAACCCTTGAGTAAAATGAATTAAGAACACAACATTCAGCTAAGAAGAAGCCATTTTTACAGAGATGAAATTCAAGACATGTAACTTTCAGTATGTCTCAGGTACTGACCAGTCAGAATGGAATAGAGACATACACAATCAGAATGAGCAGCTGAGCTTTAGCCCTGCCAATTGCTGAGGAGGTCACAGAAATAGAAGACAAAAATATGAGGCAGTAGCATGTCTGACACAAAAGATACACAAACTCATTAGGATCAATGAAACATGTTTATTTAGAAATCACAATATAGAAACAAAATAAGAAGGTAGTAGGTTAACACTTGCACTATGGACAAAATGAGGTCTTCTGCCATCTAAGAACATCATGGAGTAACTGAGGTCCCTTCAATAATGACAGGGACTTCTAAGAAGACAGTTTTCTGCAGGCTCTGACTACTCCCACTGAATAAGTGGGATCTGATGAAATTATAAGACTTTGAAACAGAAATGGCCTTGGAATGATCATGTTAGAGGAAAAGGTGCACTGCAGTTACATTCTAGCAGCAAGAAGAAGAATATCTTCTATAGAAAAATGGCCGGTATCCACAGCAGGCAGAGCCGTATCCACAGCCATAGCCACAGCCATGGCCACAGCCATAGCCACAGCCATAGCCATAGCCACTAAATGGGTTTCTATAGTAGTTGCAACACATGGTGTCCAGAAGTGGGGGTTCAGTAGTTTAGCAGAGGAGCAGGTGGAGGTTTCTGAAGTCTGAATGTCATCTCTGCCCTGAGACCTTTATATGCTACCAGAAATAGGTAGAGCACACAACACCCACTCTGTAGCCTTACTACCACAGCAATTTTCATTTTTTAAGAAGCTCTAAGGACACATTTTTTTTTCAGGCCATTATGCCCGAGATTTGGCCCTAGTTAATCAAGGTAATTATAAGAAAACAGATGTAACCTACACATTGAACAAGTATGTCTGTGGAATGTAATAAAACACAATTTAGATTTTTATTCCAGGGAGTATTAATCCTCATGCACTCCGAGGTACCTGTATGTGGGCACTGGGAGATGCTCCAGCATCTCGCATCTCAATATTTACAGGAAAGTATCAGGCTGGAGGTCAGAGGCAAACAGCAGGATTATCAAGTGAGGCATCTCAGGTTTTATCTGTAAGAAAGTGGATGGAGTCTAGGTAGAATGGCCACTGCAGTGGTGTTTGGGGCGAGAGTCAGGTGAGGTGAAGATCTGAATTGTGCATTAGATATGTCTTTGGAAAATATTTCTCTCAGTAGTCACTTTTCTTCCCATTCTCTCGGTTAAATTTGATTTCAATAGCATCTATTACATTTTTTTATTTCAGACATTGTATTTTTGAGATGCAGATTTAAAATTTTTATCTTTCACTTATCTTCTCATTTTCATGTGTCTTTATATTCTTGAGCATGCTTATAACAGTTCTTTTAAGATCATGAAGTGCTCATTCCATTTTCTCTGTGATTTTTTTGGTTTGCTTTTACTGGCTGATTTTTTTTTTTTCTGATCATGACTCCTTTCTGCTTCTTTACTTGTCTAGTAATTTTTAAATACATGCCAGACAATGTTAATGACCTGTTGTTTAGAATGTGGTTTATGTTGTCTTTCTTTAAATAGTGTGAAAGTTGGTTTTGGCAGGCAGTCAGGTTGCTTGATCTTTTTACAACTGCAGGTGTAATGTAGTCATTAGCACTAGTTTGCCCAACTACTCAAGTTTTCTTCTTTGGGCTCTAATTTTCAAACTCTTCACTCTGTCTGGTAGAACTCAAAGTATCTCAGTCCTGTATGATCTCTGGGGATTATATGGCTTTCAGATGTGCAGTTGTTCTTTATCCTTCCTCATGGAATTTTGATGTACACTTGATTGTTTTAGTATTAAATAAGGCAGGCTCGAGAGGACCACTATGGAAATGTCTGGAGTTCTTTCATTGCTTAATTCTTGTTTCTTTTCTATCATGACTCCAAACAAAATTACAACCACTCTCTGAAATTCAATCTTTTTTTCATTGGACATAATATTGTGCTCTGCTTGGGTTCTCCTCTCTGCTAGGGCTTATATAATTGGTTTCCCTTTGTGAAAACATTATGGTCTTGAGCTACCTGTTTTACAATTTCTGAAATCAGTTTTTCATATATTTCGTCCAGCTTAATATGATGGGAAGGCAAGTTCAGTACTAACTACTCTGACATAACTAAAGTAAAAGTTTCTCTGCTGTGCACAGTTTAAACAAAGGAAATAGCTATTATTTTTTTAAAAAAGAAATCACATTGCATTGTTAGTGAAAAAGCAAGCTGAGTAATAATGAATACAGTGATCTCATTTTTATAAAAATGATGTAATATTTGCAATTTATCGAGCGGTTATTATGATATATTCGATTTCTTCAATGATAATGAGAAGTGAGTCTTAGAACAAGAGGAAGAAAGTTACAAAGATTTTTTAAAAATATATAATTTCTAATAAATATTCAGCCTATTCTGTCTTCACACCCATGATTCTGCATGAAGATTAGCTTTTCCAAATGTGTCTAGAGCAGAAGTAGGACTTACCTTCCCCTGGTTCACACTGTGCAGCCGTCTCCGGAAGTTAAGTGAGTGAATGTCCTAAAGAGGGACATTTGTCAGACCCTCCTTATTACCTTCTCTTAGAACGGATGTCGTGTGCCCTTGTTGACATCCAGTTCCCATACTTTTCCTTCATTTACTATTCTAAGGAGCATTTTAAAAATTCTCTAATAGAAAAAAGTTAATCTGCGAAAGTTACATTGTCCTCTCTCGCAAAGTTTTCTGTCTTCTTAGAGAAGGACATATACGTCTTGGAGCAGCATGCTAATCAACAACGGAAAATTGTCACAGATGTTCATCTGTTTACATGAAGCAGAAAAACATGGTTCAACATGATGACAGTCAGGCTTTATTCCCAGAGGGATGTTCCCTATGGTCTGAGACATAATGATGTTCCACAATATAGAATCGATTTGAAAATCATAATTATTTTGGAAAACTTACACAGCCATCAAAATAAACATTTAGAAAATATTAATGCCATCAGAAAATATTACCTAAATAACACCAGGAAGAAAGTCTAGCCTAAAAATATGTGTGTAATTTTTAAAAATATGTTAAATAGTTCAAAATATGTTAAAATAGAAATAGAAAAATACAGGAAAAATATACACCATAATGCCAGCATTGATTATCATAAGGTGATGCAAATGTGTAAATGTTTTATTTCCTTTTTATTTTCCATTTTTCTAAAAAAATATTTAATATTTTCCTTATTTAAAACCAATCGCTTGTCAATTAACCTTAAATGTTTATTTGAATTAAAATTAAAATACATTCCATACCAGAAAAAAGAACCATGATCATACTTTAATGAGATCCTTCTCACTGGTCCTGCACCCACTTCTAACTCTGTGTAACCCTACTCGAGCAAGATGAACGTCACTTTTTACTTATTTATTTTTACAATTGTATTCCTTGGGAATTTTAAGTTCAGTAATATTTAAAGATATGAAAATTTAGTTTCATATGGTCACTTTTCCCTCCCTATGTCATAAGAAATAATAGCAGCGAAAATAAGTTTTATTTGATGAAATAAAAGCGAAGTTATTTAAACTGTTTTTTTAAAAATTTAATCCATAGTAATTCATGACTTATTTCTAGAAAGTCAAGTCAGTTTACCTCTGACACATTAAAGAGCAGTTAGTTAATTTGAAAAACAACAACAGGATATCTTCATCTGAAGCCAAGAATTTATTTTCTATCTTCCAAATGATTGCAAACAATAATTTTACCAAATGTTTTGCAGTACATAATGTGGGTTACCATTTTTTCCACCCTCCACTGACAGCTCTCCCATTTACCCGCAACCTGAACCTGAAACCAATGACACACAGTTTCTTCCCTCATACGTTTCAGTTCTTGTAATAATTTATTAGCCAACGTTGTTGAGGCAACCATTTCCACATCACAGCAGATTACAAAAATAGATCACTATTTCTCACTCATGTTATGTGTTTGGGTCAAGTGCTATTGGTCTGTTCTTCGTACTTTCTCATACTGGGGTGTAAGGCAGAAAAAGCAGAGCCCTTGCAGACATTCTGGTTGCATAAAAGAAAAGCAGGGGTATGAGGAAAACTTTCCATTGCTCTGAAAAGGTGTGTTTAGATGCGATATAAATCACAGCTGCTCATATTCCTTGACCAAACATGTCCCATGGAAAACCCAGTATAAGTGGGGCTGGGAATCGTAATCCTCTTAACAAAGAAGAGAGAGAATTCATGGGGACAACAATACCATTCACCACACGGTACCTTTATGCTGCTCTGCTGGAAGTGGGGTCCGCATACACTTGCCCTGTGGTGAGCTATCCATCTACGCAGAAGCTTTATTCATTAGTAGCCACTTCAATCGCAAATCTTCCAGTTGTTCTAGTCCTGAGGGCAGGTCAGTCTGTTCTTGGCTTCCTTCTCTGTAATCTATTCTCCTGCTGCTGCCTTCTCTTCTAGCCCTTTCTTCACTGATTTTTGTTATTCATAACCCATTCAAACACAATTCCCTATGTGAGTAGTAGACAAAATTTTAGGTTAGTAAGAAAAAAGAGAACAGTGATTGCTTTTCTTTCTTTCTTTTGCTCCTATATTGAATCAGAGCGTAGGGAAGGAGAGTAAAGAGATAGAACAATTTCATTTGGCTGTTTGCCTTTGTGTTCTCTGTGCTTAGCAGATGGTTAAAGCTGGCATCTCTGGTTGGATCTCCTGCAAGATAGTAAAAATGACTTTTCTCTCGTTGAGTACTACTCTTTTACATCCCTGATTCTTTACTTCTCTTGATCCAGGCTCTACCCATATTTACTGATATCTATCACTTACACTATCACAATCTCTAACTTAAAAGCTTTGAAAACCGTGGCACCTGCCACTAAATTCTATTCTTACATTTAGTGTATTGAATTATCATGTGGACAACCAATTTAAGTATTCTTGCCTCAAAATTCCTTGATCCCTTCATGATGTCTGCTCCACTTCAGCCAATCACTCCCAGATCCATACTTGTTAATAACAAAAGGTGCTCCTTTTTTAAAAAACAACACATCCCTAAATCTCTCATTCCCCCAGTTCTTCCCACCTCTATTACATCCATGCCATTTTGTCTACATAATCAATGCGGATTTTTCCTTTACCACCTCCTTTTAATCTGTTATGTTTTTAACTTAATTTCCTGTGTATGCTATGGTCTATATCTCTTGCCATGTGATTATTATTAATAGTGCCATCTTTAATCTTTAAGTGTACTAGTTTGGACAAAAGTCATACGGCCTCCTAGCTCTACTGTGCGTTTCATCAATCACACTTCTTTCAAAAGCTCTTTTCTCCTTCTCTCCACCTTGTAAACTCTCGCCTGTGCGTTAATCCAGGTCTTCTCTCTACGCCAAACTCTGGCTCTTATCAGCTGCTGGAGAAAATCTCAGTGCCACACGGAGGGACGCCCCCACACATTTACAGCATTCTTGTTTTGGCTGAGTCCTCAGTGCTACTTGAGAATCCTTCCACTTATTCTCAGGCCTCTTTCTTTTTCATTTTCACGGCAGCTATCTCTCCCCTTCACCATTATCCCTAAAGCCTCAGGTTCAACGCTTAACCTCTGCCTCTGCCCTTTCCTGTCTATAACTCTCGCTTCTTATTTCATGGAGAAAAGAGAATCTATCGGGGAAACTGCATCAACTACCTTCCCACACACTTATCTACATTTTCACCTGTCTTTTAGCCTTTTATCTTAGTCTCAGAGGAAACTATATCCTCTCTCCTGTCCAAAAACTAATTCTTCCACTTGGCTTTAATGCCAACTCCCTCAACGCCTTGCTTGATAAATTATCCTCTCTGTCTCCTATATTTTCCGCTTCTTTTTTCCCTCTGACACCTTCCCTTCTCTTTAGTCTATAAACATGCTCAAGTCTTTTTATATTAAAAAGACTGTCTCAACACCAGAACAAAGCTGCGGTTTAATGTGTTTTCAGCATTTCTTTTCCAAGAATACAAATACAAATATCATTCATTTTGCAAACAAGGGCTGAGGCTGTTAATCACAGCTGAATAGATTAAATCAACTTCCTAGACTCACCTTGAGGTGAATAGGACAGCTACAGAATGAGAGAGGTCTTTTCTTATTGTCACACTTAATTAATCCAGCTATTAATTTACCAAACGATTATGGAAGATGAGCTCTCTGTCAGGAGCTGTCCTGAATCTGGGGAAAAGTGAACAATTGACTCTGTTTAATCTGACAGGATCCTCTT
Organism: Pteropus alecto; assembly: GCF_000325575.1. Taxonomy (NCBI): domain Eukaryota; kingdom Metazoa; phylum Chordata; class Mammalia; order Chiroptera; family Pteropodidae; genus Pteropus; species Pteropus alecto. Next base: position 20,061,662 of record NW_006433378.1, on the reverse strand, counting down.
AGTCTTGTCAGACTTTTCTCTCATCTCTGTTCCAAAGGAGATGTCTTCTTAACTTTATCCAACAGCTCTACTTTTCTGTATCCCATCACTACCGACCTTATTAGGAACTTCTCTTTTTTTTGTACCTTCAGCCCTAAATCTCCAGTGACTTCATGTTCTCTATTTTCTGTATCCTTCTCAATTTCAAATATTATCTGGATAATCCAATGTGTGGAGTATGCAATGTGCACATACATCAACAATACATAAACATAAAATTACAACCTAACAAAACTCAAAATAAAAGAATAATACCTATTAAACGTACCACATTCCCTAGAGTTTTATTTCTTTATTCTCTATCAGAGGCAAGTTTCTTAAAAGAATCTTGTGTACATACTGTTGCCAATTCTCTCTATCCAGATCAATTCATTCTATTCTTTTTTGTCGTTGTTGTTCTGAACATCATCGAAACTTCCTCTGATGATGTGAAATTTGATTCACTGCAATCCACAGTTCTCTTCACTCATCTGCGTTGCTAATGGAGTCCCTGTGGATATTTTCATGTGCAGTTTCTCCCTTATACTTTCTTCCAACTTGTCTTAGAGCAGGTTCCACCAAAGTAGAGCTTGAGAATGGGATTTGTAGACAATTGGTTTATTGGGGAACTCTCCAAGGAGAATTCTCTAAGAAAGTAAAGTAAGCAGGATAGCTTGTGGAAGAAGCTTGTAGGCAAACACATGCTTGCAGCTGAAGTATAGACTCTGCCTGATTTCAGAGGAATCAATGAAATATGAAGGGTACCCGAGGATTGTCCCCTTTTAAGGAAGGAGGGTTGGGTTTTGTACTCCCATATCAGTTAACCACTGGCTGTGGGCATCTCTTCAGGAAGGCAGGGGCACATCTCAAAAAGACGTAGCTCTTCTCAGTGGAGGGCAGTTCTCTGAGGAAGGGGAAAGGTCTGGGCCATTAACACCCAGTGGTCACAGCACTTGGCAATGGATGGCCACCTGGTCAGGGGGTACTGGATGGCACTCCAGCAGCATCTTCTCCATTAAGCAGTCTGTGTCACTCCCGCTGCTTTACATACTGACTATATGCAAAAAACTCCACGTTTATTGATAGCCCAGGCTTCTCCACACAACTTGACTTGTATATCTAACTACCCACCTATGAAAGACACTTTTAGACATCTCGAAACTAATTTTTTCCTATTATTCTTAATATTTCTTCAATATATTTGATTTCAGAAAATGAAACAACTTCCTCCACATTTATTATGCCAACACCCAGAAGTCGTTAAAGGCGTCTCTTTCTCTCTCCTAAATTAAATCCATTATTAATTTTCATTGATTGTCTTTTCAAAACACATCTTAAAAATATCTTATCTCCACTGTCATATCCATAGTGCAAGGGCCATCATTCTCTGCTTGGATTGTTGCAATACAATAGTCCTTGTCTATTCTGTCTCTTCACTTATGTTCCTGCTCTGTCTTTACAGAGCTTTTTCTGAAACCCATCTTGTACCTCGCCTACAGCTTTTCAAACTTTTCCATGATGAAGCTAAAATAATATCCATGAAATCAAGGTCTTTATTTTGATATCGCAAAATATCAATGTCTTGTACAGAATGGGTTCTCGGTAAGTAATTTTTGAATGAATTTATTAAACACAGTGTAAAATCATAACCTGCAGGGCCAGGAAGCATTGCCTGATGCAGCCTATTCTAAGCATAATATTTATAGGGTTTTTTTTTAAGTTTTTGTATTCTTATTCTTCTTCTTGTAGATGATACTAGATTTTACATTCTTCTTGTAGATGATACTAGAACAAAAACATACAAATTTTATTAATTACTTAAGATTTTAATCACTTTAAAGTTCATCCAAATATTTGAGTAAAAGTTGTGTTCCAGGAAGATGCCTCTTTTTTTGTTCTGTGTCTTGGGCAGTTCAGCAAATGCATAAGCTCTTCAGTATGGACAAGAAAGATTTACTGACAGGCTATTGCTTAAGCATCTTAGCAGGGCGTGTAAAGTCATCTACACTTTCACTTGGCTTGCTGTTTCTAGCCTCACCTCCTCCTCCTGTTTTTATTATAGGACTGACTAATTTAATTATATACCTCTGACTTTGAATAGAATGACACATTTGCACAGGAGTTTACCAAATTAAAACTACCGAAAGGACAAGTAACATAGTTTACCAAGGAGAAGGTGTAAAGGATGTGTCAATGAGTGGTCATTATTGTCAGAATTGGTGCCTCTGGATTGGAGTAATTTTCCTCTGTCCTTATAAATAGGGTGGAGTGAGGGAGAATGCAAATCTGAAAGCAGACTGTTGAATTTCATGTCTCACCTACTACTCGTGTGATTTGGGAAAACTATTTTAAACTATTCAGCCATGAGTCTTACCTTCTACAAAATGGGAAAGACCAACAGACACTCTGCCTCAGAGGTTTCTTTTCAGAATACATTGTGAGATAATATGCACACAAAAGGCTTCCTGTAGTGCCTGGAATATAGTAAGTGCTCTAGGTATATTGACATTTATTATTAACACTAACTAGCCTGATACTCTAAGCTAATGACCCACATATTGTTTCCAGATAATTGTTTTCTGCAAACTATAAATAGAATGTGTTCTTCCTTCTACAACAGTTTTATTTTGTGCAGATCCTGACCTTTTTTTAGACATGTAGAACATTATTGCACTGGGCCTATGTACCTTATATATTTCATTGTGAGATTAGATATATAAAATATAGTCACAAAATGTACTAAGTTCTAGGTAGCTCAGGCAAAGAAAACTGAAGCCATTTCAAGATTTCTTGGTGCTGTGCTCTTTATTAGAGAAGAGTTTGTAAGAAAGCATTATTGTTTGTTAGTTTTTCCAATACAATGGACGTTAGTTTTCTCCTTTGTGTCATTTATTTATTTGCGTAATTTTAACCTTTGGGGCACAGGAAAAATACAGGAGAGGATGCAGGTGGCAGTAATGTTAGAGGCCACAGAAACATCGCTCCTTCAACCAGCCCTCCAATAGTGCCAGTAAAATGAGAAGTTTTTTGCTTTTTTTGACCTGAGACTATAAGCAGAGGTGAAAACAAAACGTATAAACCCATGACCATAACCAACCATCTCTCCAATTATCAAGGCTCTACCCTGCATCACTTGTTTGCTAGAAAGTAGTTTACTTGGATTACAACGATTTTTAGCGCCTTTGAAAAAAAAATGATTTGAATTAAGTTTAATATAAATAACTTTAAGTTTTGTTGTACAGAGTCAACAATAAACATTACGTATTTTTTTTTTTTTCCTATAAAGCCATTGTGCATTGCACTGTCCCAGATAATTACACAGGCAAGGGACAAAATCAAAGGTAAGACACAGAGGCGAAAAGCAGGATGTGAAATTCAAGGGTCACAACGATTCACAGTTTCGCTGAGAACTGAAACTAGAAACATGTTCACGATCTTGTTTCAAAGAGAGTCTATGAAAGTTTAGATGCAAGGAAACGCATGGCAAACCCATGATCAAACAACAACAACAACGACAACAATGCAACAAAAAGTTGATAGGAACCAAGTTCAAGCTTGCATTTAAGTGTATCTGGACTGCACCACAAGCATTTGATTTTGGGGATTGGGTAAGAGCGGTAATGGAAAACATGTACTTGAAATAAGTTACCCTGAAGTCGTATGGGTCACCCAGGGGTCTCCCTCTAGTTTTGATGTTTTTGTGGCTTTGACTCTGCCAGTGAGATATCAGTTATTATTTCCAAGATGTATGAACCCAGGTACAGCTTGTATTATGTATGTGATGTAAGTAGATTTGAAGACAACTTGTCAGAAAATTTCATTTCTCTTGCCCTAATCCTTAGGGATAGAAAGGAAGCAAAAGTTTTATAACCAACATAATCAGTTTTCAATAAAGGTACATGATATCAGAACAAAATAACCTTAATTTTAATGAACATACAGACTTTTTCTTGCCTAAAGAAATGTATTAATATTTTCCCCATATAATTAGTCTATATAATGTGCAGCGCTTGCTCTATACCCTCTGCTAAGTGGATAGGTGGTCCTCAGAGGAGCTTTACACTCCTGAAATTGTGTGTTGCTGTGGCAACTGCCACGGTAGTTATGGATGTGGATGTGATTATGGCTTTGGTGGCTGTTGCCAGCCATGCCACTTTGAGACATGTCGGTCCTATGTATTCTACTTAAATTCTTGTAGTGTAGCTGTACCTTTGTTCTTTTTTACCTCTGAACCTATGCTTTTACTTCTGAGTTGTTTTATACCTTCTGATTTATGTTGAGTTTAAACAATGGCAAATAAATTCTCATCCACAACATGCCAAGCGTTAGAATTTCAACCTCATCCACTAGATTGAACAAACTCAAGGGTCGACTTCTATTTTATTTAAAATTTAGCTTTTTTCTCTTATGTAACCTACATATGTTGAAGTAATTTTAATATCTAATGATGTAAAACTATTATTTATAGATGATGAGGACAGTTTAAACAAGAAATATGTAGCAAACTTTTTTCTTTTGCACCTCGTACTTAGGTACTTGGTGTTTACTATAAATACTTCATTTGTTGTTTATTGGAGATCTTGGGAGCCTATATTCACTCATTTCAGACTGCAAATATGAGATTGCTTATCGATTGATAAACAAATTGATAAACAAGGAAACTTATGTGATAAGTTCAAAGTTTATTAGTGAAAAAGATGGCTTGAAGAACAAACTAGGGATTCCTCCTTTCCTTTCTTCCTACATCAAATACTAGGGACCACGAATTTCTCTACTAAGATGAAAGAATAGAATTGAAAAACAAAAGATCATGGATGACCTCGCACAGCAGATATTGGGTAAGTGTGCCCACGTGACTGAGCATAAGCAGGTCTAAGAGAAAAGCAGGAGCTAGGGCTTTTTTTTTTTTTAATTGCCAGACCAGCTGTTTCTTAATTTCATCAAATAGATAATTATTATTTTAACCCCTGACCCCACTTTTTTTATTCATGACATTTAATAGAGTTTAGATCATTGAAATCATACAGTGTTTTTTGTATACTGCTTTTGTTGACCAGCATTATATCACAAGGGATTTCCCATGACATTAAAATGCCCTAAAACATAGTTTTTAATTATGGCAACATGTTCCACGCTGTCAGTGTATTTTATTTTACCATTCTTGTACATGTAGGTTGTTTCCTATTTTTGTTTTTCTTATTATAAAAACTATTGAGATGGATCATCTTTGTGCATACGCTATCACATTATTTTGTATCTTGTCATTAAAATGAATTATTATGATTATTACAGGTATTGTATACTTTAAAGTATTTTTTGTTTTTATTTTTTGAGAATGATCTATGACTGGCTTTATGAGTGTTCATAGTCTACTGTATAATATAGTAAATTATATCTATAAAGTAAATAGAATATGAGAATGCAAATGCCTTGAAGTCAGGTTTTATTCTTCTTGTTATTACAAGAATGAACTTTCAAAAACTTATTCTTATCAGAGTCTTTAGCATAGCAGATGACATAACTACAAAAACATATCAGCAAGTGTGATCCTGTTAGAGTTGAAGAAAGTGTTATAGTCCAGACGTTTAACTCTGCTACTTTGAATTTATCCCAGAATGTATTTCAAAAATATCTCCGTTAAAAAATCATGAGCATCACATTTAAGAATCCTGCTTAATTTTCTTTCTCTCACTAGGTTTGTCACCCCACTTAATCCTAGGTTAAATTTCTGAGGAACTACCAGGAATTCAGGGATTCTATGTTGTGGTTAAGTGGGAAACCATGTGCTTCAATAATTAGCTATGAAAATCATTGTTTCTATTAAAATTTTTTTAAAAAGAATGTGAAGATTGCATTCATAATACTCTATTACTGTGGACTTTGAATCAGCCTGGTTTTTGGTCTGAGAGGAAAGTGCTAAAGAAAATGTGGAATTAACAACTGCCCGCATGTTGCTAATGAAGTTTATGTTCAACTTTTACACTACTGTCTGTGCGTGAGCCATCTCAGTGTTTGCTGGACAGTTAGGCTGCCAGGATCTTGACACAGGAGTAATTGTCTTGGTTACGTTGAAAAAGGCATCCAAGAACTAAGAGTACCAGAGAGAAATTTCAAGTATTTATATGGTTAGGTGGTTCTAATGGTTAGCCATTTAGTTTATGGGGTTAAAAATGGTAAAGAGATATATAACAAACTTCATGAATTAAGCAAAGACATCTAGTTGCAAAGCAAAACACAATATTTAACCCACTATTACATCAAAGGAGAAACCAGTAATAACAAGAGCAGAAACAATCTATAGTTGCCATAGAAACTGAGGTAGCAGAGCACATCATTGAGGCAGGAACAAGAGCCATTGTAATAGGTGATCATATATGTTTTTGTGCTTATAACAGATTATTGCTCAATAAATTCATTAAATAAATGAGCTGGGTAAATATAATTTTTGGAATACAGCGAGTATTGGATTTAGCCCCAGATATATGTTGACAAAAATAGTTTCATTGCATAATTAATTCTTAGCTCACAAAAGGCAGAGAAGTATCCAGAATTACTCGAGGAGAAAAAGTCAAATTTCTAGAAACCTCTTAGGAAAACATCAATTGCCCTGATAAATTTATCTGTATTCGAAGTCTAGCCCTTCAGCCTGTGGGCTCAGTTAGTTGGTTAGGTTCAGTTAGTACACTGAGGACAAATCCATTTCTCAAGGGGCTAACATTAACAAGTTCAAGTGGATCATCTATAAAACATAATGCCAACTTATTAATATACAATAAGATGTAATTGTTGCAGGAACTGCAATACCTGAGTTTGCTTCATTTGTGAACTCTCCTTTTAGTTAACCTACATGGGAATCCAAATTATAATCAGATCATTTTATTAATTTGCAGAAACAAATTACTGTCACAGGGAAATGGAAATATTCAAACCCATTTATTACCACATCATCTTTATTTTATATGGGGAACGAAATCATAATCAGAGGCCAACTTATTAATTTACGTTGAGAGATCACTTTTAGGATGGCCAAAGGGCTCAAATCCAAAGCTTACTCTTTTCCCATAAGACATGGTGAGACTGATAATAATCAGAAAGCTGTGTTCTGAGCCAAGAACCAGAACATAGGGAGTTACAGAAACCGAATGTTTAACAACATCAGACTAAGATAACTTAATAAAGTCATTACATAGTGTATCATCCTAATGTGACTGGAAGTACTTAAAATCCTGTATTAAGGTCACCTTTGCCCTGAAGATTACTTGGGTCCCTCAATGTAACTCCAGCCTCCTGAAGAATCTCGCTAAAAGCATGACAGTCCCTTTATCAGTGAATAATACTTTGACTCTGCTAGATGAATTGTTTGTGCCGTATGCCTGGAAAAGACTCTCCTTACTGACTAGAATTATTACTAGAGTAAGACTCCAGTGCTAAGCTTGTCAAAAAATGAGATACATTTTCTCTCAAATAATCATAATTTTGGCTTTCCAATGGTTGATCTATTTAGTCCTTTCTGGAAGTAATTACATAATTCAAAAAGTTGAATATTATAATATGTAGGAGAATGACTCTCTTCATCTAAAGAGAAATTAATGCTTTCTGATTTTTAAAAAAATCCTTTAATGTCTTAATGCTATAGTAATTTAAGTGTCCCACACTAGGTGTCTGGCCTATGAAATCGTCTAACTTAGCTTTTATTAACTTCATGTGCTTTTAATTACTGACTGTATATACATCTTGAGATTATATTCAAAAAGCTGTATTTGCATAGTTTTCTTTGTGAAAATAAAATCCACAATTTTTAGTGATTTAGTACATTGAAGGGTATGTAACTTCCAGAACTTTGTGACAACGCCTAAGACATGTATTTATCTAATCAGTAGTATTTCTAGCAAATGATTACTTCATGCATTTGGAGTATACTGCCACTAGGTGTCAGTAATGGTCATCTCCTCTCAACACAAAAAAAGTAAATATATATTAAAAAAAAGATAGCCAAAAATATAAAAGACAGAACAGGATAAAAACAAGAGCAGCAAAAGTCTTCTGAAATAAAGTATAAATTAAAAGTATTACTTAGTCTAAATTTATTATTACGCATTGATAAGACTGCAATTGGTAATTAAGTTACAATTTTTGTCAACTGTAAGCCAAATAATAGCACTTAAAATAATAGAAAGTGAAAGATTATAAAAAATCAAATTTAAAAGGAATGCAACTGATGTTAGTTGCATTCTAACATAGCACAACTATAAATTTAGGAGAAATTATATATTAAAAAAAGACTAGTGAAATGAAAAATATAATTAATGCTATAGAAAAACAGAAATATTCTGAACCATAAGTTCTTTTCAATAATTTGTAGAATATTTAGAAAAACAGCAAGCATATTCTATTATACAGAAAAATCTCAATAACTTAAAAATATAAAAATAAATTGTATTTATCAACCCATGATGCTGTAAAACTGGAGATTGGTTTAACAAAAACTTTATTGAAATACATATTTTAATTAAGTAATGAGTGAAAGAGAAACTCAAGAACAAATAATAAAACATTTGGAAAATAAGAACACTGTATATAAAAATCTAGTTTTGTATCTCAACATATAAAGTGAAACATGTGGAGCTTTAAATATGTTTATTATTTAACATTAACAATTAAAGGACTGAAATTGAAGATGTATTTATGCAGTTCAAAATTAGGAAAAGGCAAAAAAAGTCTATTGCAAAGTGCAAGGAAAGAGGAAATAAAAATGAAAGCGAACACTAAAAAATTAGTGTATAGAAAGTTAATAGAGTTGAGAAATAGATTAGGCAGTTGGAGAAATCAAGAAAATAGAAAACATTCTTGTGATGTCAATTTTGTTTGTGTGCGTGCATAATAACATCTAACATAAGCAAGAAGATATACAATGACTACAGAAGGTTTTTTTCCCCCAAGTATAGGACAAAAGCATTCAGGTTGCATACTAAGAAACGGAAAATATCTCAATGAAAGTCATGCTTTACTATATAAATATTTCAAGAAGGAATGGACAATTTAATTAGAGTAGTAATTATGGAAGCAAATAGAAATATATCTAATCAATCTTTTAAAGGTAATTTTTTAGACTTTCAAAGATCGGATAGATCAATATGGAAATAAATTCTGTAAAGTTAACGTTCTTGTACTTAAACTTTAAAAAAGTATCACAAAAGATAACTACATAAAGTTTTTCATCAATGTTATGTACATTTCTTGTTAAAGCCATTGCTCTATTTGACATTGTTATTAAAATTGAAATAAGCAATTATTCAATTATATTTTCCAAAAGGCTTTGTTAGTGTACATGAAAGTCTTTAATTTTATGATAATTTGATAACTATCAATCTAATTGCAGTCTTTTGTTACTCTCACTGGTAGTTGATTTGATTTTCTTGTGTTTTCCAAGTGTGACCATATAGTTAATTTTATAATAATATTTATATCCCACTATGTCATCTCTTGGTTGACTTACTTTTCCAGGGCACTGACATTCTCTACAGAAAGATGATCAATAACAGTAGTTAATGTGAAAATCCTTACCTCATTTCAGTGTTTATTTTCAAAGTATATGTATGGTGTTTACACTGACAATAAAATTTAACAGTATAGGTAAGATGAAGCAATCATCTTGCAAATATAGAGAATGGTTAGCTTGTCTATAGCAAAATGTTTATAGAGTTATTTAATAATAAAGTTATGACTTAATCTTTTCCAATTATTATCACCATTGGGATTGTGTCGAGAAAATGATCTAAAAATTTCATATCAGATATTTTAAAAAATCTTCATTCATAAGAAAATTAAATGTGTTTTGCCTCCAATAATTCCATTTCCTAAAGTCTCTCTGATCCTTTATTGGGTAAATACAGCTTTCTGCCATATTTACATCACTCTTTATATCATCATCATTCTTTATAACATCAGCAATAGCTAGAGATGGAAACATATTTTATTAAAAATAGCACTATAATTTGATATTATGTATGGCAATGAAGAAACACAACATGAAACTTTATAAAGCTCCTCAGACTGTTTTGTCAGGTAAAACTCAGTGGGAATGCAGCATTGCTCATTACTTTTACACATTTCAACCTATAGTCTAGAATTTAAAATATCAACTTTTTACATTGTATTATTAATGCTCACGTGATCTTTGCGGTATTGGACAAATACTTTTTGATATATCTTTTCCTGAACCTAGTATATTACTAGGAAATATGCAGGCAATCATTTAAAGAGAGTATAAGTGTTTAATTAACAAAGTACAGGTGTATTTTAGATATTAGTATACAAAATATACCTCTCAATATATACATTTTACCATACATACCTCAGATATACATGTATTACAGTAATATAATACACACAGGTGTCATACATACACAAAATTATATACATACTTTTGCTGGCAAACATCTTTTAGATCTCTCGTGCTTATGAAATGTTGATGCATATAAAACTGAACACCATATAACCACATAAAAACACCCAAACCAATAAGAATGACAGTGCTATGAATTGGTCTAAAAACATTATTTGCAATCAAACACCAAAATCAATCTTGCCAAAAAACATTTGAAATCTCTCCCCAAACAAAAATCAAGGTAATGTTGATGATAATATGATAGGACCTGTAAATTCTGCTCATCGCGACTTGGGGCCTCCGCGCATTGGTGCTTTAAGTCCGCAGAGGGACGATGTTATTATTCCAAAGCAAGCTAAAATAATGTGTGTGGCTTTCAAGCTATGCAAACTCATGAAGCTTGGTTACGGATCTTAAGTACGGTAGTAAATTTTGTTTTGTTATTAAAGGTACACGAGATGCCTTAAAGAATTTAGAAACATCAATAAAGGAATTTCTAAATGAATGGGTGTGAGGGCCTCTCTTCAAAATGAACACGACGTTAATGACAGTTTTCATACAAAGTAGTTGATAAAACACAAGGCAGGATTGCTTGTTGTTTGTCACGCCCACTACAGAAGGTGTATAAAAGGCCCGGCGGAAGCAGAGAAGTTCACATTCTGCAAGCATATACTTTGTTCTCCCCTAAATCCTCAACTCTTGACACCATGAGCTGTTACTACGGCAACTACTACGGAGGTCTGGGCTATGGCATTGGCGGTCTGGGCTGTGGCTATGGCTGCGGTTATGGCTGTGGCTATGGCTGCTTCCCAGGTCTGGGCTCTGGCTACGGCTGTGGCTACGGTGGCTATGGATACAGCTGCTACCGCCCATGTTGCTATGGAAGATATTGGTCATCCGGCTGCTACTGAGAAAACTTGCTTGCGACTGAGGACTTTCGGCAAAGTCTCCACTTGCTGATTCCACCTTGTGGACACTTCACACCTCCGTACCTCGCTCAGATGATGAAGCGATGAGCCAATCCTAGGTTTCTGTGATGGACCTTCGATCTCAGGACACGAGAACTGACTTGACAAAAACCATCTGAACTTGTCATTCTAATTTTGGGGGAGAAAACTTGCTTGCGACTGAGGACTTTCGGCAAAGTCTCCACTTGCTGATTCCACCTTGTGGACACTTCACACCTCCGTACCTCGCTCAGATGATGAAGCGATGAGCCAATCCTAGGTTTCTGTGATGGACCTTCGATCTCAGGACACGAGAACTGACTTGACAAAAACCATCTGAACTTGTCATTCTAATTTTGGGGCGGGGGAGGGGGGCAGGGGGAGATTTACAGTTTGGGTAATGGTTCTCTTTTCAGATACACATTTTGGCTAAACTCTCATTTCGAATTGTTCAGGTGAGACATGTGAAAATTCACTTTACATTAAACTTCCTTTGGCATTTTAAATGTGTCGGAGTTTCATGTCTATCCCTCATAGATAGGCTTTCCATGCGTGTAAGCATCGAGTGTGAGTCTAGGTGTGTATCTGTGCTTTGTGAAGGCTGCTGACATATACCTGTAAACCTGTGTCACCACGAGGGTCGAGAGACTGTCCCGAAGTTCTTTCCATACTTCATTAAAGCAGATGGCCCGCGGCCACAGCTGTCCTTAAGCCATCTCGTATCTTCACAGAGGGATCTTTATGCCACGTTATGGCATCACTTCCCATTGTCATACTCAGGTCCTGCTGTCTTTTATGGTTTCCAAGCCAGACACAACTCTGCTGTGTTGTTGGAAGCTGTGTTGTTAATGAATTTCTTCCACCGCTGCTGCTATTTGGCCTCACTTAAATGACAGTTGAAGGAGCCCGAACAGCCGTCACAAACATATAGCAATTGGTTAGCCAAATTGAGATTCCTGTTTTCTAGGCACCCAGAGCTTTGTCACATTTGAATGTGTGGCTCAATAATTTCTTACACTGGCTGCCCAAAAAGACACTCGTCGTACTGTAGATATTTGTTTCTCAACATGTCCTACCTTGATTAGTTTTATCCCTTGATTATTAGACTAATTATATTTATGTAACTCTGTTTGTGATTCTATTTAAAGAGCCCAAAGTCCAAGTGTATGGTGTGTATGTGTGTATGAGCATTATTCGTTTCTAGACTTCCAGAAGTGACTACGTTGTCTTTGATTGTACTGTTTATCTATTGTTTGTATCTCTATTTGGTGTCTTCACCTTTTATTCAACCTTAAAACAATAACAATAACAATGAAACAAAACAAAAAATCAAGACTTGCTTCACTGATTATAAAACCCTGAAAAATGGAGATTGTATGGAATTCTATTGTCTCTTTGAGGAACTTTTTTTTTTTTAGTTGTCAAGAAGGAAGTTCTCTTAAAATGTCTTAGGAAAAATGACAGCTTTTGAAAGACAACTGCATTCAGGCTGTAACCACGAAATAGGTCAGCATTGACCTAGTTATATATTAACTTATGACGGTAGCATCCTTAGCTTTGGATTCTATAAACCAAACTGATCAAAGTCAGAAGCACATAAAATCTAGAAAAGTGTGTAGGGGAGGGGGAGCCCTGAAAGATGCCACATTTAATTTCTTTCAAGAACATAAGATGATCATGACAAATAAAGTAGTATCTTTGCTTGTATTCCTGAACATATTGATAATGAGTGCCTTCAGCTATCAACTCATAAAATAGTAGGAGCAGACATCAGTAACAAATAGTAGACATGAGAGGCAGCATGTCACATGCAGTATGAGTTCAAAGAACCAATAACAAAATTTCTATGAACTTTATGAAATAATTATACATTAGTCTACATTTCAAAAGAAAATCCGTATGATTAAATAAACTGGACTTGATCGTCTAAAAAAATAGCTGTGCTAATTGTGTCAACAAGAGCCTGAGCTTATTCAATTTTGCTGTGCTTGGTGATACCATGATGGCTGGTGCCTCCTAGGATGGATTAGATCATTCATATATTCAACCATCCTCCCAGGAGTAATGTACCATCACCTTGTTCTCTGTATGTACTGAGTACCAGAGGTAGAAAGACATAAGGTGTTCAGAGATCTAGGTGAGCTTACAGATCAGATGGAAATTCAGATGATAGATAAACATTTACAATTTTCTGTGTTAATTTTTAAGAAAGATTTATGTGTTAGGTGCACTGGGACAGGAGGGGCATCTCATCGAGTCCTCTGCAGTCAGTGAAAGTACCCCCAGAAGATGATGCCTGAACTTAGCATTGGGGAAATGTATGAGAAGGAAGGATTTACAATGTGTTGGGCACAGTGTCCGTGTTAACCTGAGGGACCTAGACAGCCCATTTCCCCATAACCAGTAACTAGATGCAGGTTTCTCTGTGCGTAGATGTGTACTCATTTGACATTTTCAGGAGATTCATTTAGAAACCAGAAATGGAAGGTGGAGTTAGATTGCCTGGCAAGCTCTTCTATTTTATAGGTGATAACCATCATCAAAAATAATGGTGGCAGTTATCTAGGAATTGCTACAAGTGAGAATATGAAATTGAAGGAGGATAACTGGGAAGAATCAGTGCCCTGTTTTCTTACCATTATAAGTCTAAAGAGGATTGAAGTTATAGAACCAATTGTAAAAGAAAGACATTATTTTGATGGTCATAGCTTTTAATCAGAAATATATTGCCGAAGGTTTTCATTGAATTCTCAAGTAAAACATTATTTAAGGAGTGTTTTAGTTAATCAAGAATATTATGTTCTTTTCAAAGCACATTCCTGTATATTTTCTTCCTTAACATTCCAACACCTTTTTGAATTATAGAGTCATTTTTATTCCAGTTTTCAAAAAGAATTTTAACGTAATGCCTAATGTCACATTAAGTGCCATAATCAGAGCTAGAAGCTAAATAGTTTAATTTTAGTTTATTGATCTATACAGAGAAGCAAACTTTCTTTGGATAACGAACAGCATGCTCTTTCGAAGTTCAACAGATGGAATGTGGATTAAGTAGCTTCAGTCTCTTATCCATGCTAAAAAGTAATAAAGCACATCCTTAGAAGCTCAGCTTGTAATATATTTACTGTTGACTTGTATAATAAAAGACGTAATATTCTAAATTTAGCATGATATTATTTTCTTAATTCTCCTTGAATACCTTCTGAATCGTAAATGTGCGACAAAACTGATATAATGAAGTGTAGGAATATTATTAATGATTTAATGTTAGAAATTTGAGTGTTAGAGCATTCAGAATGGAAGGGCTAAGAGACTGTACTAGTTTTCTATTGCTGCTTAAGAAATCACTACAAATTTATCGGCTTCAAACAGCACCCATTTCTTAGCTCCCACTTCTGTAGGTTGGAGTGTGTGGCTCTCTTAAAAATAGATATCACCACTGCACCACCAAATGTGGTTCTCCGCTGACATTAGAAGCATGTTGAATTAAGATGTACATTATAGGTGATGGCCATTTTTTATAGGACTAGTAAGTATTTCAGGTACTAATTATGGTTCAATTTATGTGAATTCTTGAGAGAAGAAATATAATGCCCTTGGCCTGGAAAGAGTCAATGGCCATACACTGTCAAAGGAAAGGGTTCAATTAGAGGGTAGATGTGACCTCATGTGATACAATTTAGAGAATACCTCAAGTTATAGAGGTTTGTTTATAGAGTTTAAAACTCAGAAAACACAAACACATATGTGAATTATAAACAAAATAGCATCTTACTGACAGTAAAATATTTTTCTAGGAATTCAAATGAATCAGGCAAATGCGTCACATTATTCTTAAATAACTAGTTACGTAAACAAGTGGAAGGCATGGTTTGCTGTTAGAAAACAAGGTAATTGACATAGTTTTGCATAGTAATGCATTCTATTGGATGACATTAGAGGTGTGGCTTTCCACTCCCATCCATATATATAAATGTCCCTGTGCAGTCACAGTCACAAAATTGACCTACAATACCAAGCCAAACTCACCACTCTTGACACCATGAGCTACTACGGCAGCTACTACGGAGGCCTGGGCTACGGCTGTGGAGGCTTCAGTGGCCTGGGCTGTGGCTATGGCTGCGGACTGGGCTACGGCTGTGGCTACAGAGGCTATGGATGTGGTTGCTATGGGCCCTCTTGTTATGGAGGCTACGGGTGTGGCTACTGGAGTCCATGTTCCTATGGAAGATACTGGTCTTGTGGATTCTACTGAATTAACACTTGAAAGTTGACAATTTGTGGAATTAGTCCTCTGTGAGACTTTTATTCATCTAGAAAACTTTATCCCATCACCTGCATGCTTCATTTATCCTGTCTTGATAACTAAACTGTTATTTTTACTACCTAGTTTCTGACAATAATGTGAAGAAAACGTGATGAGCTAGATATTGACCTTCATCATGATGTTCTTCAGGGATCCTCATCTATGAAGGATGGAGAGTCATCACTCTCTAGCAAAAATTTGCCTTTCAGTACCTGATACCTAATAATAAACTTTCCTGACATAATAAACGTGTTTTCAGTTTCAATTCTTTTTTTCACAATAAATTTGCATTAATGTTATCATCAACTATGGCAACATTTTCTTCTTATATCTAAGCCATTTACCAATATATTTTATTTTATGATTATTTCTTCCCCCTTGTTTTTCTTCCTTTTTTCTTTTCCTTACCACTCCCCCTTCCTCCTTTTTCTCTTCTGTCCTTCATCTTATCCTTCTTCTCCTCATTATCATCTACTTTTTCTTCCCTTCCCAGAAGATAGGAATTCTGTGTCTAAATGTTAACAGGCTCTGCAATGATAATAAAACTTTAGTTTAATTTTTTACATTTATTATTCCTTGGAAACTGTATTGTTAATTTCAAAGCAAAATAATGAGAAACTTTAGTTTGCATGTAAGTTATTTTCGAACACTTGAGAAAATAAACATGAAAGAATTAACAAATATTAATCATTATTAAATCTAGGTGATGGGTGTCTGATGTTTGTTGTAATATTTATTCTTTCTTATTTGGGGTATGTTTAAAATATTTCATGAAATAAAAAATATAAAATAAAATCAAACCCCACTTATCTTAACTTCAAATATATATTACTGCATTAAATTAAATTTATGAAAACTGACCCAAGAAGAAAAAATATTTGAATAGTTTTATATCTCATGTAGAAATTAAATCCACGATTAAAAATCTTGCCCCAAATGCCAACTTAAATCCAGATGGTTTCACTGGTGAATTCTAAATACTTTCTCTTCCAGAGAACATGAAATGAGGGAACATTTCTTTACTTTTTGTTGAAGGCTGCAGTATCTCAAAATAAAAATATAATGCCATCAGCAGGGAGAATTACAGGACAGCATTTCTCGTTAACATATAAGCAAAATTCTAAAGAACACATAAACAAATTTAATTTAGTAATATATAAAACAGATAATACGTCATGACCAAGTGAGTTTTATTTAAAAAATGCAAGAAAAACTTACCATTAGAAAATCATAAATGTTAAGTCAATATATTAACTGGATAAATGGAAAAAAACATAAGAGTTATATCCACAGATTATTTTAAATCTTCAAGCTGTTAATTTCAATGTCCTTGTTATATCTGAGTCTAGCTTTGATGATTTATTTTCTCTTCTAATTGTGTTTTTCTTATGTTTTGGCATATCATATACAGATATATATTAGATTTTGGTTTGGTTTTGGTTTTGAAAGTCAGATGTTTTATTGAATACTCAGTTCCTGGTGGGAACTGAGGCAAAGAGGCCTTTAGTGTAAGAATTTTTTATCTGGTTAGGAGTTGGGCTGTCTTAAGTGTTTCTTTTAGCTGTAGGGGCCAGAAGCTTGTTTTCGTTTGACTTTGTACATCCCTAACTACTCTTCTTTAGAGAGGGTTTGTGTCTTGCAGCTCTATCTGCTGTAATCCACTATTATATCAGAACCCCAGTTTGTGTGATGATAAGGTTTAGGGGAAAGGAATCATTCTATTACCTTACAATGAAATCCCAGGCTTTTAGTGGACTCGTGTCTAAGGGCTGACATTCACCGTGTTTCTTCAGCAGTACAGCCCCTACTGTCTTCCTAGATGTAGGGTTCTCTCTACATAAAATTGTAGTTCTGACCCTTATTCACTATGTTTTTCCCTCTTTCTTAGGTAAGGCAGAGAGGCTGAAAGGGGCTGGCGTGGAACTAATTCTCATGTCCCAAGTAAGCCAGAGCTCATGCTAGGTCTTTGTTCCTAGTGAGTAGGCATTTACTATGGAAAAAGGCTTTGGATGTATCATTTTCTTTCCCTTCCAGAGCCATGTAAGACTCTTCCTTGGATCTCTATAGTGAGGACCTAATACAATTATTGGCAGTAAAGCCCAGCAAGTTGTGGAGACTCTTAATACCTCGTCCCCAAGGAATTTGTCATTCTCACATTAGTATACACACAGCCTCCAGAAGTTTGTCAAAATTACCATTTAGGTGTTCCTTACAGTCTATATTGCCAATGGCTTCTGTTCGTGGTAAGCAGATCAAGGTTTTGACTCTAGATTCACTGTCTCTTCAGGCTTAGGGTGGTTATTTGCTTTGAACTTCCATGACCTTACCTGTGGGTTCAAAAGCATTAATATTCAGTGCTTTTTTTTCTTTGCTTTTTCTTTGTTGTAAAGATTGGAGTGATGGCCTGCTAGTGCTCTACATGTCAGAATAGAACCCAGAAATGGATAAAGAACATCTAAAAGCAAAAACAAAGATAAAACCTACAACTGACACACTACGTAATAGTAAAAAAATATGTTTTTTCTTCTTGTGCTTGGGAAGATATACATTTCTTTTTCTATCACTTCTCTTCATTATTATCTTGTGGTTCCTAACAATTATCCCTAAATGAAAATAATAGTGATAGTAGTAATGATCATAATAACTAATTGAAAAATAATCTAGTTAATTAATAATACATTTGTTTCCTTAGTATATATTTAATTTGCAAAAATCCATCGCATTTCTAACTATAAAGAATTAGAAAACAAAGTTAACAATTAATATAGTTTGCAGCAGCATCAAAACATTAAATACGCAGCAAGAAGGAAAGGATTAATGGAAAATCCCCAACTTCTTCCTCTCTCCTAAGAGATATCTGAGGCATTTGACCTTCAGTGATTGATGGGAGTACTGATTGAAAATGAAAATGAATAATGAGGGTTTTGAATGGGTATTCTGTCCAGCTGTTGACTGTCCCAGGAATGCTTTAAACAGTGCATATCTGCTTTATCTATTGTTTACTGTAAATAAGTCTTAAATTCATGGACTACATTTTTGTTGAAGACTGGGAGTTAGTAAGGTAGTCAGATAAAGACTAGATGCTGACATACATTAAATCTTATCTTTCCTGTGTTAATTGAATCTTTCTTTTATCAGCTGTCCTTGCTTGGAAAGAGAAATGTGTCTATTGTGGAAATGGAAATTATAAAAACTATCTGATAATGTGAGATCTCTGTGATATTCATGCAGAGAGTACTATGATTCCTATGTCTTTTTGTATTTGCTCTTCATTAGTAGTGCTGATGCTGACTCAGACTTGTGTATCATGATGATCTGACATTCAAACTTTTGTGATTCTATATCGATTAATAAAAATGTGCAATTTCTCTGAGTAGTAAACTTTAAAACATTAGAGATTAAAGAAGGACAGCTATATCATGATTATAGATTGGAAGAATCATTATTATTGACGGTTCTGTCAAATTTGATTTATAGATTCAGTGAAATCATAAAAATATATGAGCATAAATTTTATAGACATTAAAAGTTGATTCTAAAATGTATATAGAAATGCAAAGGGCTTAGAATGTTCAAGACAATCTTGAGGAGGAAAAATATTAAGAACTTCTAAACCCCTGCCTACTAGAAGGCTATATAAAAAATTGAAAAGGATGCCCCAGACTAAGAAGATATTTGACATAAATTTATGGGGTACAGGCATACATTATCTATATAGATAGCCTATAAATTCAGTAAGAAAAAAAATCTGAAAATGAAAAAAATTTGCAAAAAGCTTAAACAATTATTTCAGAAAAGATATCCATATGTCCAATTAGTACAGATAAAAGTGTTCAATACCACTAGTCATCAGAAAAACATACATTAAAACTGAAGTGAGACATAGTACTATGTTCATATCAGAAAGGCAAAAATTGAAAGGACTCAATGTTTTGTTCATGTAGGTACATTCTTATGTAGAGCAACAGGAACTTTTGCACATGACCACAAAGAATATGAATTATTACAAGCGCATTAGAAAACTGTTTGGTCATACCTGTTAAAACAGAACATGCATGTGTTCTATGACACAGCAATTCCGCTCCTAGGAATGTGTCCAACAGAAAAGAGTATTTATGCCCACCGAAATAAATATATAAGGA
Source organism: Pteropus alecto (assembly GCF_000325575.1). Classification (NCBI taxonomy): domain Eukaryota; kingdom Metazoa; phylum Chordata; class Mammalia; order Chiroptera; family Pteropodidae; genus Pteropus; species Pteropus alecto. The sequence goes on along the minus strand of NW_006433378.1, from coordinate 20,041,862 downwards.
CATTCAAAGTAGTTCTATTCACAGTAGCCCCATATTAGAAACAAGGTGAACATCTGTCAATAATGGACGTTGTAACAATTTCAAATATGTTCTTTATTCATTTAAAGTTTCAAATGTTTCAAGTCATACAATACTTTACTGTGTGCTTATGCCATAGGTGATTCAACCATCTCTTAGGTATGGGCACCTAGGTTTCTTTATTTGCAATTACAGACAATGGTGCAATGAATAACCTTATACATATTACTGGATATATCTTCAAGGTAAATTCTGAGAGAGTCACTGCTGATTCACAATTTTATGATTTGTAGTTGTTGCCAATTATTTTATGTATTAGTTTTCTATTGCTGCTGTAATAAATTACTATAATCTCAGTTGCTTAAAAATATATATATTATCTTTTAATTCTAGATATCAGAAACCCAACACAGACTTGGTAGGGCTGCATTCCCTTCTGTCGACTCTCTGGGAGAATATATCCTTGCCTTGTCCAGCTTTTAGACACTGCCCACACAAAGCGGCCCATGCTCCCTTCCTCCATCTTCAAAGCCAGCATTTCGCTGATTCTCTGCAGCAGGAGAAGGTTCTCTGCTTTCAAGGACTCATGTGATAAGATTGGGCCCACCTGGACAAGTAAGATAATTCCCCCCCATCTCAAGTCCCATGACTATAATCAGATATGAAAAGTCTCTTTGGCCACGTAAAGTAACAATTTACAGATTATAGTTCTAGGCTATGGACATTATAGGGGGTACATTACTATCCTTACCAAATACTCCATCTGGATTTTACCAATTTGCATGCTCATGAGCAATGTACTAGAATGACTATTTTCCCATAACCTCATCAAAAGGGTTTCTGCATGTCTCCCATTTTACCACTTTTTTGCTAACTCTGTTTTATTTTTATTTTTAGCCACATATTCATTGTTTTTATTATTTTTTTGCTTTTCCTCACAGCCATCTTTTGTTTTCATTTGAATCCATGTCTCTAGGCATTTTGGAACTTGGTCTTCATTCTGATATGATATTATCTTTTATCTTTTTCTTTTATTTCTTTCTTAAGTTTTTCAACCCATTTTATTCCTTTCTATCTCTTGAAAAATTAATTTTTTAATGTTTAATTCAATATCAAGCACTTTGTTGAAGTTTTTTTCTGCTCTTGTGTGTGTGTCTGTCTGTGTGTGTGTGTGTGTGTGGAGTGGGAGGCTATCAGCTAAATGCTTTGATAATCAGTTTCTATTGTTGCTTTTATTATATACTTTGTATAGATGAAGACTGCTTGCATCTCTGAATTTGTGGATAGGGCTGTGGGTTTGAGGTTCATTATGACATTCTTGTTGCTGTGTATCAAGCATTGCTAAATAACTGCATGATTTTATTTGGAAGGGAATTGATAGTTTGTTCCTCAGTTTTTGGTTTTCTTCTATCTACTAGGGCCCTGTATTTTCCCCTTATATTTTATTTTCTTCACTATAAAGTTTCATAAAACACACTCTCTCCCCTCTTACATTATCTTTTCCGAATCACTGCCTTTCCAAAACTGACCAATACTTTATTTTTGCATTCTTTTAAGCACTTCCTTGTAGTTTGCCTTGATTTACTATTTTTTTTTTAATAGTATTTTCCTTTAAGGAAAAGTTTTTTTAAATAGTATTTTCCTTTAAGGAAAAGTTTTTCTCTTTCTTGAGACAATTTTGTTTCTCAGTTTTTGGCGCTCTGTTTCACTATTTATGCTGCTTTATTCTTCACAAAGGATTAGGGGAAAAACATAAGAAATATCTCCAGTGGAAATAGATGTGTTTTTTTGGGGGGGGGTGTCTACCTCTTTTTGTAATTTGAAGTTTGTAGTACCCTTTGTTTTGCAATTATATTGAAAGAATAGAATTTGTGGTTTTATGATTTTCTTTCTCTTAGTTTGTATTTCTTAGATGACATATTAGGAGATTCAAACTTATGGAATTGATACCTAAGAAATCTAAAATACTTGTTATTAACAGAAAAAAAAATTCCAGAATTATTTATTAATTTCAATTTAGATCACTTAGTAGAGTAGAAGAATATAAAAACAAATATAAATAACCTTATTGGTGTTCGAGTGTGTCAACATCAGAAGAATGGAAAACCCTTAAGATTCAAAGGGCAGAGATTGTACAGAATTTGTTCTCTGCGAATCTGAATCTGTCCATTTAATAATTTATTCTTTCAACTAACAATATATTACTTCTTTTACTCCATCCACAAAAGTTATAAAATGCTATTATAACAAACATTCTTATCCTCAAGGAGTAGCTAGCATAATGGAAAAGATAGTAAATGAACTAATTAGTATACTAAAATCTGATGAAATGCAAAGACAGTTTTGTTGGGCAATTGGCAGCACTCTGAAGGATTGTCTAAATCAGGCAGAGGCAAAAAGTAGCTTGGGATGTCTTTGAATTTTCTTGGAGCAAGTGACACTTGACCTATATTTGAAAGGATAAGTTGGGATAAAATGGGTAAAAAAAGTACAAAATTGGATTCCACAATGAAGAAGCAGCTCCTGTAAAGTCTCAAAAGCATGCAGTAGGTTCACGTCTTCGTTACTTACATATGAAATAAAAAGAAATATCTGGTAGATTGTAAGTGACCAAGATAAAGAAAATTAGTTTGGTGATGAGAAATCTTGTTTGTACATTTAGAAGTCATTTCCTTAGTGATTTAAAGATGTAATGGCTGAAAAAATGAAATGACCCAATTCGTTTTCTTAGAATGTTCATTTGGACTCAGTATGGAGGATAGATCTGATGAGAGTCCTCCCTTGGGACAGTGTGACAGGTAGGGAGGCTTGTATTTTAATCTAGGAGAAAGGGGAAAAGAATTAAATTAAGTGATAACAGTGAATAGACTTATGAGGTAGGTGGGGTAAAAGAGGTCAAATATATGGTGACAGAAAGAAATCTAACTATGGATGGTGAACGTACAATGCAAAATATATATGACTTACTATTGAACTGTACACTTGAAACTTATTGAATTTTGTTAACCAATGTCACCATGATAATAATAAAAAAAAATAGACTTATGAGTAATATTAATGAAATATGATTTCCGTGGTTCAGTTGGTGACCAAGTGAGTACATAGTATGTTGATGGTTAGAGTAGGGGAGATATTCATGAAATATGAGAGCGAATTCCAAGATCACAGCCTAGTGTATGGCTTGAATGACTGATAAACAAAAAAGAGGCAGTTTTGTGGGAACATAAGAGTTTACTACTAGATATGGAATTTGAATATAATTCAAATGGGTGATGTCCAATAAATAGTCAAATAGATGGACATAATGTTTAAAGAAGGCTTTTGAAAGTCATCAATATAAGCACAGTTACTAAATGCAATATTTTATAAAATTCCATGGAAAAGTGTATACATTGAATATAGAAGAAAAGAGGAATTTTTAGACTTAATGGAGGGATAAGGAATTGGGGGAAATAAAGTAATAAGAAACTGGAAGAGAAAGCTTAGTGAACACTTGTCATGGAAAACGAGGGAAGAAACCTTTACAAAAAGAAAAATGGATGAGGAAAACAGTGAAGCTGAATGCTGAGCAAATGTCAGAAAACAATGAAACAAATGAGCAACAACAACAAAATTCAAAGTCAAAAACCAATAAGGTTTCCTCCTAATTTGACACTCTTTTCTAATGATTTTGTCATTATACCCTGACCATCTTGAAGAAAAGACCTTGGGTTCTGGCAATGATCAGCCTTAAAACAATGGAATGCAAATTAGAAAAGAAAAGCAATCTGAGATTAGGTAATTACAGGGTTACTAGAAGCCATCGACCAGATTAGACCTTTTTATTTAGACTATCAGCATGGCCTTTGAAGAGACTATAATCATTTTTCATCTTGGAAATATTTTGTTCTTAGGAATTTAAACTCATTAAAAACTAATAATTATTACTAAAAGTCTTTTAATAAGAATCTGAACCTTTTGGGAAGTAAGAAAACAACTTGAAATACATTTTAGACTTTGAATTATTTTGTTACATGGAAATGAAATCCCTCTCATGGTTACTTACCACACCCACTACTGAGGGTGTAAAGATGTTATGGGGAAGCTAAAGACACAGATCCTCAGACTTTCTATCCCCATGTTGGTGCCTATGTACTTTGGTGATGTGAATACTTTTTTCAATACAGACAAAATATCCATCTTTTTTGGCTTCCTCTGGAAGAATCTAGAATCTTTCCATCGAATCAGGGTTTCACCTATTATTATTTAGTTACTAATATCTGTTACTATCGGTAAACTGTATTTTAAAATATTGTTAAATAAACATATTTAACTGGCATAGAGAGTGTGGCTTCCTCAATTCATTTCAATATATTTCTAATGCGTGTAAGGAATTTCAATCAGGATGTTACCCTTCTTTCTTCTGAGTTGGTGTTTTGATGCAATACTGTTTTAATTAAGTAATGAACTTGGTTCGACAAAGTTTCGCTGCATGTCTCCATGTGCTGGGATTGTTCTAAGTCAAGGTTATGGGAGAACAAGGTAGACGAAACACTTATATACGTACATATGTCTTACCTCTTATTTGTTTTCAGGATTTTTTTTGTATTTATTTGTGTATAATTTTATTTTCATCAAAATAATTCTGTACATTATTATTTTTATGACTTAAAAATAATAACTAATTACAAATTTTATTCCAATAAGTATAGTTTGTATTCTAAGGTTTATTATGGGACAGCAAATCTATAGTGATCAAAGAAAATAATTTAAAAAATTAAGCTGATACAAAATAATATTTATGACATGTAAGGTACAAAGAAGACTATTTAAAAAACTCATACCCAACACTGAATTTTAAATTTTCTAATGTTCTTTATATGTAATCAGGTCAATTTTATATCTTAAATATGTAAAATTATATGTATATATGCATATATATGTGTGTGTGCATGTGTGTATATATATATATATAAAGAAATTTAACTTGTCAAAGAAGCAGAGTACTCCTATATATATACTCTGCTTCTTTGACAAGTTAAATTTCTTAATTGTCTTCCCTTTTCCCTCCTGTAGAGTGAGGGTGTTGCTTCTCAAAAGGTATGGTTCTCAAGTAAGCCTGAGTTCTATCTGCCCTGAAAACACCTGAAGTGCATTTATCACTTCAGTTTCCTGGGGGATGCTCTCAGATGATTTGTTTGTAGTAGTACTTTGTTATAGGTCCCCAGACTTTCTATTAGTCAAAACTTCCTTGTAGAATCACCTTGTAGACCTTGGTACCCAAGACCTCTTTTGATAACAAGGCTTGATATCACTTTCAACTCCTGCCTTCCTCCCAGTGAATAATGTTTTTGTGGTAGCTTTCAGATGCTTCTCCTTTCAAGAGCATGCCATCTAAAAGTTAGTACGAAGACTTTGTATATCTGGAAGAAAATTTAGGGGAGATCTGATGTGACCAAATATATCAAAAGACAACATAATAAAATAAAATTATACCACGTTCCTCTGGATAGTTTATGTTCTGTTTATTTCAGACCAGTTCTTAATAGAGATGGGAATGGTATGTTCAGTTTATATATTGTTATGGTTTCTGGTTTAGCTGCCTTTTCCTACAATATGGTCATTCAATAAGCTTTTGGAGACGTCTGCCTGATACTTAATTTCAATATATACAGTCTTACTGGGGAAACTGAGTTCCGGGGAAATGTGCAAACGATTTAGTCTTAACAATTTAAAATAAAATAAAATTAAAAATGAAACTGGCAAAATAACTTTACATATGTCAATCTGGCTTCATATTTACTGCTGGTTGTTTTCTTTCAATTACAAAGACAAGAGACTCACCTTGAATAAATTAAACAAGCACTTTCTCTAAATCTTTAGGTAATTAAAAAAAAACACGTATGCTATCTTTTAAATTAGTATCTGTGTGTCGACTTGTGAAATAAAATTGTCACTTTTTTATTAAGAAAATTAATTTAGATCTAAAATGAGCCATCTACATTTATTTGCTGGACTGGAGAAATATGGAACAGACCTTATTTCTACCTCAGGTTAATCCTGTTTCTGAGAGCCCCTGCAGGAACAAATATAATTGGTATCCTTTATAGAACATTTCACATTAGAGGCGCAGAAGGTCAAATTTGCTTGAGGGCTTGTTTCTGGATGTCTTCGACAGACAAAGCTTTATAATACTGACACTTCTACCATTTATGAAACAATGACCGTTTATCGTGTTTATGAAATAATTGATACATAACTTAAGTTCACATATATTATAACCCTTGACTTCTTTTTTTCCCACTTATTTTGTAATGTAAGTCCCTGACTTAACTTTTGGTTCCTGAGGCATATACTTCAAAGATGCCTAACTCAAATAAATATACTACCAGCCACAGGACCAGATCAAAAGCCTGGCCACCTCCCCACACAAAGGCTCCTTTGTTTTAGAGGTGTTGGATAATTTCAGTAACTGACCATTTGGACCACTTTCTTTCTTTTATTTTTTTATCTTCCTGCTCTTATGTTTTAAATCCTTGCTCTTATGTTTTAAATTCACCAGAAAAGTGTGATCACACAAAACCATAGGCTTCCACCATAGACCCCATTAAAAGCAGAACCCATGCTCTCTCTGTCTGTCTCTTTGTCTCTCTCGCTGTCTCTCTCTCTCAACCTTTACCCCCTGCAACCTCCATTGTGTGGCCCCAGGTGTGCTGTATAATTTCCAGGTAATAAATCTTTATTTTTTCTAAGTTTCCTGATGGTTATTGCTGAAGGGCCTCTTGTAATCATAAGAAGAACCACAAGGACTGGTCCAGACACAACATTGTTTATTGATAGGGTGAGACTGGCACAAAACATCACATTTTGTGGTTTGAATATAAATAAGATTCCTGTTGATCCATCAGCAATGAAACTGTTGTTTTGTATTATTTTCCAGTACTAATGATTAATATCCACTAAATAATTCAGGCCCGTGTTTTGTTGATGCTTTTATTATAAAATGAATTTGGCACTTTGCTCTCATCCGTAGACAATTAGCAGAGGAAACCTGACTATTCTTACTGACACTGAATCTATTTCACTGATTTCTACTTCCTTTGGCTCAAACAAATCCAGCTGGTCCTGGATAGTAGTGCATTCCAATTACATTTTCCAAAAGATGTGTCAATGGGGCCATTTGGCTGCACATATTTATGAGAGGATATAAATTAAAACAACAAGTTCTCTAATGGTCAGTTTCAAGTGACCCTCTAATTGTCAGTTTAAACATAATCCCTTCTAAATCAAAGTCATTATTTTCTCTTCTCAAATCTCTTTCAGTTATGGGAAGAGATGCTTAGAATTGTGAAAATAATTTTAAGACTGAAATCGAAAGTCTTATGATGGATCATCTGTTTCTATTCTATTATTTATTAATTATATGATCTAAATAAAATAATGTTAAACATAAAATATTAATTACTGACGTGGATTGAATTATACTCCTCCCAACAAATAACATATTGAAGACCTAACCTGCTCCCCCCATACCTGTGGATGTGACTTTATTTGTAAATCATTCTGTGAAGGTTTAATCAAGTTGAGATGAGGTCAAGGTGAGGTCATTTGGATGGGTCCTAATTCAGTGTGATGACTCAGTATGACTGGTGTTCCTACAAGTAGGGGAAATTTAGACACAGAGACAAGCATCATAGAGGGGAGAGAAGGTAGAGAAAGGGAGAACACCATGTGATAATAAAAGTGGGGAGTGGAGTGATGCAGCTGCAAGCCAAGGAACACCAACAGAGCACCCCAGAAGCTAGGAAGAAGCAAAAATGATTCTCCTACTGATTTAGAGGTGTAAGCACAGCCTGCTAACATCATTTGGACTTCTAGCCTCTAGAACTGTAAGACAATAAATGTCTCTTGTTTTAAGACACACAGTTAGTGACACTTGGTTACAGTAGTCCAAGACATGCAATACACTCACCTACCATATTTTATACATCATGATATATACTTACTTGTTTGCATGCATATATGTATAGTAAAAAGTAGGTTTATTTTATAAAAAAAATATAAAATAATGTTGTATATTTAAATCAATGTTTCAGAAAAATATAAATTTTAGTTAACAGACATTCATCATGTATACTTTTACCAGATGTTACATTAGGTCTCAGGTATGTAAATATCAAATTCTCAGACTCAAAGAGTTTATATTGCAGGTCAAGTAACTGGTTACAAAATGCAGAACTCGTTTTTTAAGGTGGCAAAGTCAAATGAGTAATGCATCGAAGAGTTGGAGGAGGTCAGTGGGTATTTATGGACTAAAATTATTAAAGGAAGCTATAAGAAAAAAATACATGATGCATAAAAAAGCTTAGAGCAAGAAAATTAATTTAAGTTTTAAGAAACAACTTGAGAGGATTCATGTAGGTAGAGTGGATATTTCACATCAGGTTTTAGTAAAAACACTGCTGAAAAGCTATGCTTTGGTTATATTTTGACAAGAATTGAATATTGTCTATAAACATGAAGGTATTATGAAGACTATTAACAAAAAGTACAAAAGCAAGGAGAAAAATACAAGTTTTAGATGGCAAATACTTATGTTTTTATGATATTTTGGTACTATCAAAGTAAATAGCCATTGAGAAAATTTTCCCCCCATAATCCTTACACTAGTTAATTGACTCACTACAGAGAAAACAAATATTGAGAGAATATTGTGTTTAATTGAAAATCAGTCTAAGTGAAGGAAATATGATATGACAGTGATTAGAAACCATGGTATATGTGAAACAAGAAGCCTAAATATTAAAATTTAGATGTAGAAATATATATCAATGTTAACTTTGAAGTTAAGAAAATACTTATTACAAAAGTTGGTTATGAGAAATTAAAAATAAAATTTCAAAGGAAAATTTTCTTCATATGTCTTTGAAATTATCCTTAGTAAGAAAAGTATGGCTCGATAGTACTATTTTTCACCAAAGATGAATTTTCAAAGAGAATTCACAATACATGAAGCTCACGTATTGTGGTCTGCCACCTCTTTACCTGGGGAGTATAAAATGAGATGATGATATTAATTCTTAGGAAACTTACCTTTAATATCCAACTAAATCTTCAACCTTGACACAATGAGCTACTGCTATGGCAAATACTACAGTGGCCTTGGCTATGGCCTTGGTGGTTTCATTGTCCTGGGTTATATCTATGGTTTCAGCTGTGGTCTTGGAGACTGGTGGTCATGGCTGTGGTTACTCTCATTCCTCTTTCTGTGGAAGATGCTGATCACCTGGATTCTTCTGAGGAACTTGATCATTATTTTGAAACTCAGAATGTTTGTCTAATTTTTATTATCTAATACTTTAATTCTTCAAAGAAGATATGGCCATGCATTTGAAACTCATTAGATCAGTTGACATTCCTGTCTCTGATGGATGATTCGAACACTCTGTTCAGATATAGTCAGTTTTTTTTCTAGAAAATGACCTGTGTTTCTTTCCTTTTTGCATCTGTGATTTTTCTGGACTTACTCTTGAATAAACTTTCCTTGTAAACATTAAATACCAAGTTTTATTTCTCTCGACCATTTCTAAGCACTAGATGTTTATGTTTTCCAAAATTTATTAGTATTTTTGCATTGGAAAATATTTTCTCATGGAATATATTTACTTTTTGTTCATGTTTCCTTAGAAATTTCCATCACTGTTAACTTAGGCATACAACTCATTCAGATTATTTGTTTTGCTAAGTTGATGCCTCCATTTTTATATGGCATCCTATAGAACCAAATAAATTCAGATATTTCTAATATTTATGAACATCATGTTCTCCTTCATAATATACAAAGTTTGATGGAACAGCCCTTCTCTCTTCTGTATAATGACCAGTTAGTGAGACTTTCAGCACTGTATAAGGAAACTCTTTTCTTAGAGTTATACTTACCCAATAGATAGTGCTGTTTTTTCTGAGCTCATCAAGAAAGCAGTGTTCTTGACTTGTAGCTCATTATTCTGACTTTTTTAGTTTCCTCATTATATAATTCAAATGTGAAAAACTTGTTGCTTGATAGCCTTCTGCTCTATAAAAGAGAAAATCTGAGAATTCACCATAGCATTTTTGGTTATCTCATTATTATATACAAATCAATTTTTAAGACTACATTTACCTTAGAACTTAGAAATTGACTCTAAATTAGGGTTCGTATTTTCCAAATTTAGTTCAGTATGGGTTTTTGTTCTTTATTTACACCTTGTTCACAATTCTGTTCCAGAGATGGTCATTGACTTGTGCCTGAGTTTTGGTTTCCTTGGGTGCTAGCCTTCACTTTTGAGTTCTACATACGTAAAGATATTTCCTGACATGACTCTCAGTAAACTGGGTGAGTCCCATGGGTCTTCATGAATCTCCAGTGATTATTACAAGTACTTTCCACACCATGCTTAAGAAAAAAATGTTTTCTTTAATAGTCGTATAAGATTTTTAGAAATTTAGACTTTTCTTTTTTTTTGGCTCATCTTATACCAATCTCCCACTCTTTATTCCTGTGTCATTTAACTCTATTCTGCATTCACACAATGTTCTATTGTGGTTCTGTGTCATGCCACTTAACATTCCTTCAATCTAAAGGTTATTTTTCTTTTTTTTCCTCCCCACCTGTTAAATTCTTATTTACTTTTTCTGAAAGATCTAATACTTATGTAATTATGTTTATAGGAGGTTCATTGGTTTGACCCTCATAGATAGGAATTATTTCTGGGGTGACTGACCATCTCAGAGTACTCATGACTTAGAGTTTTCCCAGCATTTGGTATACTCAGTGCCCACACTGGCACAGTCCCAGAAAAACTAGGACAGTTGGTGACCCTAGCTGTTTAGATTTAATACTGTAAATTTTAAGATTCTAGATTCTACCACAACTATGACAATATTAAATTATAACACATAGACTTTGTTTTTTATTGATTTTCCATAATGGTAAGAACTAGGTATTATTTATTTTTATTGCTCAAAAATATCATATAGTTCCTAAACACTGCAGGAAACACACACACACACACATATGGCATTAGAGTGAAGTTAAGAGTAAGAATGAGAAGAAGGAAGGAGAATAGGAAGGAAGAGAGGAACAATAAAGGAAGGAAGGAAGATCTTTGTGTATAAATAAAATATAAGTTTTATTTTAATAATCAAATAAGACTATAAAATAATGAAATTGGCCTTGCAAATGTAGAAACACTTTAATTATTTATTACTTTTTGATATAAAAAAATTGAAATAGTATTGACCAAAGAATGTGAAAATATACTATTTCTTGCTATTAACTAAACATAAATTATAAACATTTAATACTGATCTTGTTGATCAACTACTAAAATGCCAAGCTCAAAATCCTCTTGGTTCAGTTTTAGTAACTTGTATGTTACTGAAAGATTAAAACACGATTCAGGAAATAAGCTCTAAAATGTAAAATGAGATAGTTTACAAAAATTGAAGGACAAAGTTTTCAAAATACCTTTGTTACTAAACAATTGTCCTATTGTCATGTTTAATTATAATTTTATGTAGTATTGCGTTTTCAATGACTAATAGGTGTCGAAGAGGTGTCTTGAACATTGATGAGTTAGAAATAACGTACATCATTTAATTTGGTGAAAAATAAGTGGCTAAGGAAATAGAATGAATTGAGAGATGCTATCTCAGGTGATGTCATCAGAGGACTTCTTGATGCCTCAAAGCCTGGCATCGAGCTGACTTGGAGAATTAAGTCATGGTTGGCTTTGCAGGCCCATCAACTTTTCTTATTATGGGCACAATAGGTTTTGTGGAAAGCTATCAAATTAAAATTTTAAGCTTCCTTAATTGGGTTTCTTCTAATTAAGAGAAGAATAGTTTAATTGGATTTCTATAGTAGAATAGATTGGTTTTTAATAAACTTAAAGTAAATCAGCGTGGTTTGCCACATCTACTCCTGTGGGAGTATATCAGCCTCTCTGCATGTGTTAGTTCACACACAGAGGAACTTAAGATAACCTTCAACCAAACCTGCAACTCCTGCACTGTGAGCTGTTATGGGGGCCTGGGCTTTGACAGTAGCGGCCTGGACTCCGGTTCTGGCTGTGGTTGTGGAAGCCTCCATGGTCTGGTCTCTGGCTTTGGCTCTAGTTATGGAGGTCTTGGTTCTGACTTTGACCTTGGGAGATATTGATTTAACTTCTACTGAAAAATCTATTGGTGTTTCTGGGCCTTAGAAACAGAAAGCTCAACTTCTAGATCTTTATCCCAGAAGGTTTTTAAATATATTCTTCTTGGATGCTATAAAAAGCTTTCATAACACTGGGGACGGTCCACAAAAACTAGAAGTGGCAACAGCTGCAGTGGCAACAGCATCAGCAGCAACATTGTGGATTCTGTAGCTGAAATTGGGACTCATGTCCAAACCATTCAATTCCTCATATACAGTCATTGCTTTCATTTCTGTAATGATTTTTCTTTTTTCTTTAACAGTAAGGCATATATATATTTACATTGTGTATTCACCTCCCATAGTTAGATTTCTTTCTGTCACCACATATTTGACCCCTTTACCCCGTCTACCTCCCCCCTTTCCTGACTCCTTATCCGCTGGTAACCACTAATCTATAGTCCACGTCCATGAGTCTCTGTTTGTTTGTCCTGTTAATTTGTTACTTTTTTCAATAAGGTTTTTGTGATACCACAAATTCTTCTCTTGTCTACTCCTCTACGACCCACAACGGATTAAAAATAAAGAACATCTCCAATCAGCAAAACAAAATTTCTTTCTGGAGTGGGATTTTTTTTCTCATGGTTGTTTCCTTGGCCATGATCTTTTTAAATGACTGAGCCAAGATATTCCAAGGAGTATTTGGACTTTGCTTATTTGGTGTACTTAATTTTTAAAAAGAGCTATAAGAGTGTGAAAAAATTTACTTCTTCGTGACAGAAATAATAATGATATTGATTCTTTCTTACAAATGCGCTTTAGGTTTCAGATGGTTTTTATTTCCCCAGTGTGAAATAAGAGTAAATGGGAAAATTGTGGCCCTAAAAGAGTTTTGTTTTGTTGTATTCTTAGCAGATTCGAGGAAACATTTCTTTGGTAATTTTCTTTGGCCTAGTAAATTATTTTGAGGTATAAATAGTAGGAAAGAGGAAAGTACTATTTAAATGAAGACAATATTTTTGGAATGCCAGAAAAAGAAGTCTGACTTTTCCAAAGTGGTGAAAAGTAGATCATTGTCTCTGTGTGCCAAATACAATGCCATGGTAATGGAGATTTGTGTATATAATCAAATAAAATGAAGGTACACTCATTGACTCAATAAGACTTATTGAACACAGACTTTATGTCCTAGGCATTCAATGGATAAAAAGATACATTTTATGTAGACTCTAGTGGATCTTAACTGGTGCTTGCAAATTAGCAGAGGCTGACCTGTCATCAAATACCTACAATAAAACATGATATGATCAATGGTAGAAGAGAGGTAGAAACAGAATTTGAAATAGGAGTTTAAATGAAACTATAGATTTTTTTTTTAATAGCAAAATGATAATATTTAAAGGGTGAGCACGAAATCTTCCTAATACATAAATTCAGGATTATTAGCAGCCTGGTATTCTTGCTATCTGCTTTTTGAGACATGCTGAAGATAGCAGAAAAAATACAATGTTATTTAGAAGCATAGTATCTTGAGGGTCTTGAAGACATAGTGTGAAATCTGTACTCAAGGTGAACATGTGGTAAGCAGTATTAAAACCTAATGGCATGAATTGGGAAATATCGATTGATCCACCAAAGCAAGCCTAGTTTTAATAGATGTGATGCCCTCTCCTTACACAAGAGAAAACAAATCTAGTTTTATCATGTATGTTATTCAGTGTAAATGTTACATTTAGAGTACCTAAGACTTGTTGCACTTACCACCTAAGATGTTAAACATCTTTAACATCAAACCTCAACTCTTTACACAATGAGCTAACTGGCAGCTGCCCAGACTGGGCTCTGGCTTTGGTGGTCAGGGCTGTTGCTATGTCTGTGGATGTGGCAGCCTTTGAGAACAGGGTATAGATATGACTCTGGTTATGGTGGTTGTAGTTATGAATGTTGCCATCTGATTTGTTATGGAGGATACTGGACCTCTGGTTTCTATTGTTTTAGAAACTTTGATTTGTGGGGGAAAAATCCAACAACAGAATCCAACTTTTCAAGTGTTTCATCCTGTCAATTCTATTTCCAGCTTATAACAGTCAGAGAAGATGAATTACAGGCTTACAAACTTGTTGGCATAAGATTTAAGAGCTGTCTGGATGTACAGCTGTTCAATAGCAATTTGGACTTATTCTATAAATATTGGTTATTTTACCACAACAGTTATCCCTCCTTTCACTCACAAGATACTAATTTTTCATCTGAAATTTTTTTAACATATGTTACCCTGGAAGAATGCTCTATAATCACTTTCCAATAAACGTGTTTAATATGGCATTACAATATGGTCTTAACGTTAGTCATTTATCTTAATAAGTTTCCTTAGTTTTATGATATTTTAAAGGAAGGCAACTGTTTCCTTTCCTGAGGATACCATTTATTCATATTATTAAATCAGCGAGAAGCAAATATCACGATTAAGTTTGAGAGAGAGAAATTGTTGGTCTTTGTGGTTTCTATTCTTCCCTATTCTGTATTTGTGAGTCAGAATCCAGACTTCCAGTCCCAAGTAGCTTTATTAGTCAGCACTGAATGTACTTATTAGACAGCAAATACGGCTTAGATGTTTTTTGAATTCTTTATAAAATTTACATTGGTGTAAAATCTAATTTATTGCAATAATTTGGGAACTAAAATCCTTGGACTGAGATTCTAGTTATAGTCTTGATTATGACTTTAATTTATTTGGCCACTTAGACCCTGGTTACATGCACAGTATTCTGAATCCCTGAAGGGAAATTGATATCAAGCAGCTACGTGGAGCTTCATGTTGAACCTGAACCCAGGAGTCTATGGATCTTATCACACAGATCCTGTTACTTATTCTCTCTTAATGTAGCCTTCTTATGAGTTATTTGGTAGGGTGAGGAATACTTAATCTCCTCCTCAGCCAGAGCTTTTAGGGACCGGTTTTTTTCCTATAGATCTTTACTATTTCCACTTTTTTAAAAAATTGCTTTAAATTAAGCATGTCAATAGAATCTTTGGAACTATGGCATTTCCATAACCTTAGACTTACTCTCTTGGGAATCTATCATCAGGCCATAATTTCAGTTGAGACATTATATTGAAAGTTGACTTAAAAATCACACTAATGTAAGAAATATTTTTATATTAGAAATTTTATGTAAATCATAATCTAAGTCATAATCCATTGAATAAGAAAAGCACTTTTTCTTTCTTTTAGCACTTCTAGTGGGTGAATTTAATTTGTAGGAGATCATTACATATGATGGATAGATTTACCTCTATCTTTATGTCTAATTTATCTCTATTCTATTTCTTATCCTAATATCTTCAGTATATCTCTGTCATCTATATTATATCATCTATCTATATATCTATATATCTGTGTCTATCTCTATCACTATCTCTATCATCTATCTATCTATCATCTATCTATCTATCTATATATCTATCTATCTATCTATCATCATCATCTATCTATTTATATCTAATCTCTATCTTTATATCTATATCTATCTACTTATACCTATCTATGACATCTATATGTATATATCTATAGCTATATATTTTTTTCAAGTCTATGGCTATTGATAAAGTTCATTTCACAATATTTTATTTTATAGTGCTTTTTGTGTCTTAAAACAAAACAGGACAACACAAACTTCTAGAAGCTTTAGATCTATAATACATTTTGAATTGAGTTTTATATACACTATGAAGAAATTAAAGTCATTTTTTCTTGTTCCACATTAATATTCTATTTTCTTCAGTACCATTTGATAAAAGGTTGTTTTTTTTTTTTAAAATATTTTGGAATCTTTGAAGGGAAATAGTCTAATTCTAGATTAATGGTGTCCATTGACTTATTTGTATGTTCTTATACTAATACCACATTCTCTTCATTAATCTAGTTGAATAAGTTTTGAAATCAGTTAGTTAATTTTTTCTTTTTAAAAATTGCATTGGATATTATAGGTCATTTGGATTTCATTATATCTTTTAATTTTTTTTGTAAATGATCTACATTGTACTTCCATTATGACTAGGATTAGTTTAATATATAATTTTCAGGATATTCAGTCTGTTTAAAATATATAATTGATTTATTCCAGCATTAATTTTTAACTATCAAGGACTAGGACTAGGTCTTGCATGATTTTCTTTAAAATTATTTGTAAGTATTTTATGTTTTCTGATAATATTATTAATAATATTTTTGTATTTTATTTTTCATATATAATTTCATCCTGTATTTATAGATTGAGTTTATTTTGTGAAAGAATCAGTGTACTATTAGTATTATTTCTTCCTTAAATAGTTGCTAAAAATCACCATTAAAGCAAAGTGGACCTGGAGATTTCTTTGTTAGAGGTTTGCTTTTGATTTGTTTAATACAAATTTAATTTCTTTAAGAGATAGAATCTTTAGGTTCTTATTTCTTCTCATGTCAGTTTTAATAAACTTTTTATTTTGAGGAATTTGTTGACATCTTTCAAGCAATATGAGTTTATTTCAGTACAAAAATCAGTACAAGCATTTGCTTTTTATCTCATTTGGTATTGAGTGCCTTTGGAAAATCCAGTTAGTTTATTTATTTTTTATTGTATTAGTCCTGTCTAGAGTGGAATCTGTATTAATGTTTTGATTGGTTGGTCAATAGACATAAAACCGTACTATTGATATAGGTCAATAGAACCAAAATTGAGATTACAGAATAAATCAATGGCATAAAGTATTTTGTGATTTCTAAAATTATCACAGTTATCTGGAACTTATGTAGTAGTATTTCCTCAAAAGAACTTCAGATATGTCTCTAGTTATTAAGAGCAGGTTCTCAAAATTGAAACAGATAGATACTGGGCAGTGGAATATCAAACATCCTATTAATAATTATGTGTAAAACCTTAATAATATTTATTTAATTTGCTCATTCTTTGGTGGTGATTACTTTTAAAATGTGTCCAAATTTTAAAAAATTTACCATATTAAAGATATCCTTAGATTAATCTCTGAAAGAAATCACTATAATTCACATTGTTGACATTTTTGTTCCTTTCCCCAGTTCCTGCACAAGAAGATTAATAGAGACATTTATATCTTTCTATCATGGTATCATAATCCTGGATCCCAAAAAGCAGTCCCAAATTGCTAGGATGCGCTCTTGATATTTTTGAGTTTATGATTGTAAAGCAGTATTGACATTTATTCAACTCGGCACCATCAATTTTGACTATGCTTAAATATAGGAGACTAAGAACATTTATTTGCTGTCTCTCTCTCTCTCTCTCTCTCTCTCTCTCTCTCTCTCTCTCTGTCTCTCTCTCACCCTGTCCTTCCCCCTCTCTCTCCCTCCCTCCTTCCTTCTTTCTCTCCTTCCTTCCTCTTTCTGTCTCAAGTTTGGAATGGTCTTAAAGAGGCATCAATATTAAATATTGTCAGTTAAAAATTAAGAAGTAAGCTAAACTAGAGAAAACACGGGGGACACTATTAACGAGATTGTTTCCATGTCGGCCTCAATAGACATCAAGTAAAAGTTGTTTGTATCTCAATATTTTTAGCCATTTGACATGTGATTATAGTTTCAAATCAAGCATGGATTTAAGAGTAAAATGAGTGTCCCGCTTACCTCAAATAATAAGAGGTAGTCATTATGGAAAAATAAAGACAGAGAGCATATGCAGCAAAGGAGTATCATCTTTATGCTATTGTCACACAGCTACTTGAATGGACTGCAGAGATGCCTGCCAGCCTAAATGAGATAGAGTCGATGCTCGTCCTGATAAGAAGTCTTTGACATTGCAAATAATATTTCTCATTATAGACACAATTTAATTACAGGAATCCTAATTAGCTGAAAGTTAATTTAAAAGTTCTACTGAGATGGAAGATTACTCCATGTGTATTAACAAAACAATGTTAATAATGTTTGTTTCCTAAAATTTCTTCTGAGGAATGAAAATTTGGTAGATCTGAGTGATTTCCAATACCAAAATTTAGGGTATAAAAACCTCTGCACAGGTGTTGACATTCATATGCAGAAAACAAAACTTCAATATCAAACCAAACCTTTGACTCCTGTCACTGTGAGATACTATGGCAACCAGTGCAGAGGCCTGGGCCTCAGCTCTGGAGGCTTCGGTGGCATGGGCTTTGGCTATGGCTGTGGATGTGGCACCTTCCCCAGACTGAACTATGGCTGTGGCTATGGAGGAAAAGGATGTGTCTGCTGCTGCCCCTCTTGTTATAGAGGATGTGGATTATCTAACTTTTATTAAAATTTTTTATGAATCTAATATCTTGTTTCATGAGTGGCCTTACTATAACTGAGTTCAACCCTTGGGCCAGTAAAGATTATACTGGGTCGCCTATTTGTTCAAATTAATTAGCACCTAAGACTCTAAGTATATTTATAATTACACAATATTGACTCCATCATGTTTTTTCGATGGCTTTAATAAAGTCTCTTAATTTGAAACAGCAAATATAGCTTTATTTAATTCATTTATTCTTATTTATATATGTAATAAGTATACATACTATTCCATTTTCAATGAGAAAAATCAATGCACTTTCATATGTATTAAATATTTATTTCATAGATAGATAAAAACATTAAAAACAATAAATTTAGATCAAAATGAATAATAGTGTCTCAAATGTAACTGTTGGTATTTTATGTCCTTAGTTTTAATCAGATGTTTAGATTTAAATTAATAATAAAAAATCAACTTTAACAATTTTGAGCTGCATATTTATGGTAATAAATAAAAAATATGGTTTACATTTCATAAAATTCTATTTATCAAATTCTATTATCAATATGGTTCAAAAATACATGAATAATCCATACCTTCTTTCAAAATTTGTCCTTATTTAGATTTTTCGTGGTAAGAAAATAACAGTACTAGACCAAAATATTTCTCTAAACTTCTATAAAAAAATATTTTTAAATGAATTTTTTAATTACACATAATCTTTATTTCCTGTCATTTCACTTGGCATTCTCAAAAAATAGTTATTTTATAAACTTACAAAAAATATTTCAAGTTATGTAATTGAAATATATCTCATATTAAAATAGCAATTGGTTTAGTTTTTTATAATGTCACTGTTCCTCTGTGGTATGTATGATCCTCTTTTTTACTATATCATCATCACCATCATCATCATCATCATCATAACATTAAAGCCTTTTGCAACTGTAAATGAAAGAAAATATCTAGATATAAAGAAATAGATCACTCTGCAGTTTTATTTAATGAGAATCATTATTCATCCAAAAAAATTTTTTTAAGTGGAATTTTAATCAATAATCAATCACCAAAAAGTAAGCATTTCTTTTTGGTATTTCACATAATAGAAGATGTAATAAAATATATTGCCTTTTAAAGTTTGAATGGCATAAAGTGAATTGTTTTGTTTTTTCAAGTTGGTGAAATCCAGGACCACAAGGACAACGGTAGAGCAGGACCTTGCATTAAAGATTGTAGTGCTGCCCCCTACAGTACATGTAAGGAAACTCCAAAGAGTAAGAGATTTCTTTGAGTCACAGGTGTTACGAGTGTCAGAACCAAGACCAGAAACTGTTTCACCTGAATACTAGTGCTGTACTCCACCATGCTGATTGTCTTTCATTGTCTATTTATACATTTAAATACCATCTTGAAATTTCTTGTCATATTTCCATGAACAGCTACAATTTTATAGCTGAGTTTATGGGGATTAGTTCTTTTTATTAGTTTAACTACCTTTTATTGTGTTTTATTTAACATTTTTTATTGTTAAAATTTTATTTTATTATATATAATCCCCTACTCAGTTTTTAATTTAGTTGTACTTCAAGAAGAAAATATTAAAACTCAATTCTCAAGGTTTTTGATTAGATTTAGATTTGTTTATACAACGTGAAGATAGAAAAAAATAAAATAAAACTCAGCCAGCTCTTGTCATTTGTCTTTTCAGATGTTGCACTTGCACAGAAGAGGATACAGTAGGGAGATAGAAATTGGTAACTCTGTTAGAGGAACTTTAACCCATATAACTAAACTTCATTTGAAACTATTCTATCTTTACATAGGTCAGTATCTTCACAGCCTGAGGGAGATATTACAAAGTTGCAAAGAAAAAGAATTATAACCCTAACTAAAATGAGAGAGAAAAGCGTGTGACACTCCTAGTATAATATACTATAATATAATTATAATATAACATAATATAATAATGTAATATATTTTAGTCTACTTTTTATTTTATTGATTTATGTCTGAGTTACAAGAAAACCTTTAGAATTTATTGCAACAATTTCCATTTTATATAGATAAAGGCTATTACTTATCCCAAGTGAAAACACACTTTCTTTTTTTCTACCCATTATCATAGGTTATTTAACATTTCAAAAGACATTTCCTAAAAGCGAAAAGAAGGAAAAATTTTAAAAAATTATTGTTCAATCTAATTTGGGTCTAATAACTGATCATAAAACCAATATTTTCACAAATAAATACACATCTCTCATTTTCCAATGAATATTCCATTTGATTATTTTTCACTTAGGACAAAACAAGACAAAGTATTCTATATATTTTATAATATTTTAGTGTTAATATTTTACTGTTAATGATTTCTAAAAGGTTTTGTATAAAACTACCATGTTTTATTCCTTGAAACTGTATTGGTTTTGATTTGGCTATTGAGGTTTTCCATTTATGTCTTGTTTAGTGTTCTACTTCTGGTGGATGCATCATTTTCTAACCCAAACAAACAAAAAATTATCCATCAATCATTCTCACATGATGTGATTGAGATATATGGGCAAAATGTGATTCAGTTTGAGTTATTTGTGGTTTTATGTCTTCAGAAGTACTCACCAAGAATAAACATTTCAGCTATTTGGATAAAAGAAACATGGCAAATGTTGGCTTTTGGCATATTGGGCCATATTTTGATCTCAAAAAGTTAGCTTGCTAAGATGTAGTCAGAGCATCTCACAGATTGTGATACCATGATAGTTTATTGTAAGTTTATTTATGATTTCTACGTTAATTCTAATAAACAGTTTTTAACTCCTTATTTTGCTGTTTCAAACTGAAACAGCCATTTGAGGAAATTTATCTTTGATAAAATACTTGAAAATTTCATAAAATCTCAATTGCATGTTCAAAATCACATAGATTAAATATGTTCTTAGTGGCCTAAGTCAACAGACAGGTGCTACATGGAGATTAATCAGGTATAAGGTCAACCTCAGACCCAGTTGACTAACTCAATGAATTTAGCTAAGAGATTTCATGAAGTCTAAGCCAGATGTCTTCAAATATATTCCTTGGTTCCATGTCTTCTTCTCGTTGTGTCTTCATTTTGAAAACTTTGAAGACAGTCTCAATTTTGAGAAATTCTTTTAACATTCAGAAGGCCCTAGGTGTTGTTGCACTTTTTTATTTTTTTTAAATTAGACCTTAATGAACCATTAACAGATTAGTAGAGAGTAGCTAGATATTACCTGAGAAGATATGACTACAGAATAGATTTCTATAGACAAAAAGAACAATATTATGGTGGATATAAAAAGAAGATAGAAAGAAAGATGTATTTATTGGAATAAGCAAATGGAAGCCCGGGGTGGGGGAAAATATTGTCAACTTTAAATTTTTACCTGGTTGTTTGTATTAGGTATTGAGAAGAAGAGAAGAAGAATAAAAACTAAAGCGAGAATGAAAGTAGAATTCACATATGGATTACTGAAGAAGGGTAAAGAAGGGAGAAATTGGCTGGCATGTTTTAAGAACATAGAGGGGGCTGCAATTTGCAATTTTAGTAGGAATTTGAATAGAACCAATTACGGAGGAGAGTTTTAGGGTGTGAAATAAAAATTGAACTGCTACTCTGACAAGCCTGCTTTTGAGATGGATTTTGTGCCCTCAATTTCTGAAATTAATTGTTCCATGTTTTGCGACCAAAAAGTTCTATAAAGACAAAAAAATATTACATAGGTTATTCTGATTAAAATGCTAAAATCAACTTGTGCATTTTTTCTTTAATTTAACATGTTTTCATATATTCTGAATAGGGGTGCTTTTTTAGTCCTCACCCTGATAAATAAGTCTGCTTTGCTTTTTGATAAACAGAGATTTATCACCTATAAACTGAACGAATATCTGTGAATTTAGGTGGAGATGGAATTATCTACTCAAAAGATGACAAAGCAGAGGAAATGTTTAATTATAAAATGAATGCCATCAAATGTAAATGATGTAATACACCTGGTACTAAGCAATTCAGTTTAGGATTTGGAATGTATGAATTTTGAAGACTAAGCCATTTCTTCCCATAAAAACAAAGCAACATGCTCAAGGACACACTAAATAGAAAGCTAAGTAAGCTAAACTATTTTAATGAGGATGAGAGCCCTTCCCTGTGTCAGGAGACAGCGATTAATGTAATTACATTACAGGGAATATGCAAAATGACACAAAGGAATGACATACATCTGCTCCATCACTTGCTGTGCCCAGGATGTATAAGCATCCCTCTGACATTCACACCTAGGATCTTGCCTTGAGCGGCAAACCAAACTCACCACTCCTGACACCATGAGCTACTACAGCAACTGCTATGGATCCTTTGGTTATAGCTATGGAGGCTTCGGTGGTTGTGGCTATGGCCACGGATGTGGCATATGATGGTGGCTTTGGAGGCTGCAGATATGGCTACTACCATCCATCATTCTCTGAAGGATACGGATTTTCTGGCTTCTACTGAAATCTTGCCCCAAGAGTCCAACATCTGAGCCCATGAAAGAGTTATCCATTTCTGATGACAACATAGAAACTAAGCAAAATCATCCAGGACCAACACCAGATAAAAAAGCATTTAGCATTTAAGATTTTAGGAATATTTATCTCTTCATAATTGTTTGCTTCATGTCTCCTGGTGTACCTCGTTTGTGCTTTCATAACTGTGGAACTTACACATTTTTCAATAAAATAGTCTATGTTAAAACAGCATACATGGCTTGTATTTTTTATTTAACTCAAAATATCAAAGTAATTATTTGTAATTGTACCCAATTGACATTGAAAAAAATAAACTAACCCATGAAAAGCTAAAGTAATAGGATACACACACACACACACACACACACACACACACACACACACACACACACCCATATAGCCTGATAGACATAAACCATAACACTCAGTTGAAACGAAGCTTTTTTCTCTGAACACTAGACCAGATTTTATTCAATATCTGCAGTTAGACAACACTGATATTTAAATTTAGCACTGAAATATCAACTTTATATATTTTCATATGTAAAATGAGGTCAACATGAAGAAGTATTTTTCTGTTTTGTTAAAAATTTGTTTTTATTTAGCTCTTAATGATAAGAAAAAGAAATGATAGAATAAAATATATCTCTAAATATATACCAAAAATGAACTTTTTTTTAATGAATTTCCATCATGTTTTCTCATGGTCTGCCATGATATGACATGCATTGTTCTTCAATATTATGAGTACATCGAAATATTTTGCAATTCACCAGGAAAATTAAAAAATCACTGTCATCACTTATGACATATCTTTATTGAGGTTATGGGTGGGACCTGCAGCTTTACACATACTGTAGGTATCTTGTAATGCCAACCTTCAAAAAGTGAGCCATTTCTTGTTAGTACTTCAAATAAATGTGTTTGCCTATGAAAAATACAGAATAAAATATCATCATTAAAATTTATATATTTAAATAGTGAAACAAAACAGAATATCTTTTTTTTTTCCCCAGCTAACCAAATTCAATAAAACCAAGACAATAATATAATAATGAATTTGTGAAGCTGGCAGGGATACTGTATACTTACTTAACACAATCTTGGATGGAAAGGAAACTCCATAAAATGAAATAAATTACTAAGGATCAAAAATGAGATGATCAGAAGAGCCTTAGGCTAAAACCAGTTTCACTGAATACCAGGTAGTCTGCCTCACCACGCATGCTATTCCATTTACTGTGTACTTCCCTTATGTGCTGTCAATTAAAGCATCTTGAAAGTTCTGGTCATATATCTTTGAAAAGTTTAATTATTGTAACTGATTGATTGATTCATTTCGATTTTTAAATATTCTGATTTAGAATCTTGAACTATCTATTTCTAATTATAGTGTAGTTGAGTAAAAATAACTAGTAAACAGGGCGAAATTCAAACTCTATTAAAATTATTATAATGCATTTGAAGATCTCAGACCAGTTTAACTGAACACATGGATTGATTTGCTCAGCCAGATTTTATAGACAATACTTTCAGACGATTCAGGAGAGGAAGCTTCACAGTGACTAGATCACTGTTGATATATTTTAGTGTCACCACTGGAGGACTGTACAATTTAGTGTGATTGATAAAAATTACACATGAAACTATTTTACTCTTTAACTAGATAATAGCATCACAGTCTGAAGAAAAACTTTATACATCCTAATAAAAAGAACAATCAATATAACTATTTGGAGAAACTATTTAACACTCTTAGTATAATGCAGCTTTACTATATTATTATACTTCTTATTATTGGAGTGTATTAATTTGTGTTGGAGTTGAGAAAAGGACCCCAAGAATACATTTCCTTTGAAGGAAAAGTTGTCACTTGCTCTAGAGAAAATGCATCACAGAACCATCAGCCCCACAACTGAGGGAAGATCTGGCAGAGTTTTAGCAGCAGAGCGTGATGTCATTAAACCTGTCTGATTTATTTGTGATTTTATGGCTTCTGGTTGACTTAATCTAAATGAAATATTCAAATTAACAACTGTCTTTTAGTTTCAGTGAATAATAAGAGTGGTAGAAGTTTTCAAGAGGAATTAAAGAATAAGATATGAGTTAGTCAAAGGTTCTAAATTAGGACCAAAAAAAGCATCCAATGTGGCATTAAAAAAATTAATTGGACCTCATTATATTAACAAATTCCATTTATATATGGACAGCTTTTTAAAGTAAAAAAGCCACATAGAGAAAATATTTTCAAAACATAGATCGGAAAAACTACCTGTCCCCAAGTGTATAAAGAGCTCCTACAAAATAATATTAAAATACTTGGACACTTCAAAAAAGAAGACATCTAAGTGGCCAATAAGCATATATAATGGTAACCAATATTATTCATCAGGTAAAAAGCAAATTAAAATAATGCTCAGATGCTACTACATGACTAGAAGAGTGAACAAAAATTAAATAGTCTGAAAATGACAAATGTAAAGATGTGGAGCATCTGAAACTCTCTTGCATTGCTGGTGGGACTATAAATATAATAATCAGTTTGGAAAACGATTGACAAAATCTACTAAAACTATTGTCAAAATCTAGAAGGATGGTTTTCTTTAGGGAGAGACATTGACTGAAAAAAAGCAATAGAGACTTTTTTGGAATTAAGATATGGTTAGTATATGCATATCATTATGGTTGCTTGATGATGGGGTTATGTTCTGAGAAATACGTGGTTAGGTGATTTTGTCCTTGCGCGGACATCATAGAGTGAACTTACACAAACCTAGCTGCTGCACGCATAAGCTCTATGGCACAGCCTACTGCTTCTAGGCTACAAGCCTGTACAGCATGTTACTGCACTGAATACCATAGGCAATTGTAGCGCAATGATAATTGTGTGTCTAAACATATCTAAATATTAAAAAAATAGTAAAAGTATGGTATAAAAGATAAAAAATGGTACACCTGCATAGGACACTTACCATGAATGGAGCTTGCAGGACAGGCAGGTGCTCCAGGTGAGTGAGTGAGTGAGTGAGTGAGTGAGTGAATGTGAAGGCTAAGACATGATCGTCCACTATTATAGACTTTATAAACACTGTATAGTTAAGGTACATTAAATTTATAACAAAATCTTTCTTTAATAATAAATTAATTTAGCTTGCTGTAACTACTTTATAAACTTATTTTTAAAAACATTTTAACTCTAGTAATAACACTTAGCTTAAAACAAGTATTGCACAACACAAAAATATTTTCTTTATATCCTTATTTTAGGAGTTTTTTTCTATTTTAAATTAAAAAAAAAATTTTAAGTTTTTAAATATTCTCATTAAAAATTAAAACACTGACACACCCATTAGCCTAGGCCTACCCAGGGTCAGGATCATCAGTATCACTGTCTTCACCTCCACATCTTGTCCCACTGAAAGGTCTTCAGGAGCTGTGACACACATGGAGCTGTCACTTCCTATGATCACAGTGGCTTCTTCCGGAATACCTCCTGAGGGCCTACCTGAAGCTCTTCTTGAGGAAGTGTCACTCTTTTCAAAAATATGTCCATGGTGGTTTGCTTGTTTTTTTTTTTTTTTCATCATAGATTTGTTTGTAAGCAGATGACAAAAAATAAACATTTCTCTGTATTAATGAAAACCTTTTGGTGTTAGGGTTAGTGCTTTCAAACTTATTAAGGAGCTTGTTGATGTCTGCAAAACTTCTGCTAAACCCTTCACTGTGAATTTTTTTTTGTAGGGGATTCTTTTTTTTTCAGCAGTTTTCTTTTCTCTGGCTCATTCTTCAGTTTTGTGTTACTGTTTCAGTTCCAACAATTTCTCATTAGTCAAGTCCTCAGGAAGCACCTTTAGGGGGTCCCTCAATGTCATCCTCATCCACATCCAGTTAAAGTTGTTAGCCATCTCAACCACAGCCTTGTTAATTTTTGTAACCTTCTCATCCTTAGAAAATCCTTTGAAGTCGTGGACAAAACTCTTGAGTGTCTTTTTTCAGATGCCATTCATACACCGCTTGGTGACATCACCCAAGCCCTTCAAGTAAGATTCTTGATGCAATCGCAGATGTTGTAATCCTTCCAGAATTGCATCAGTGTCTTCCTCAGTTGTAACAATAGCCTGAGTAAAGGTTCTCCTCATTTTGTAGGCCTTTAAAGATGCTATAACTCCTTGGTCTGTTGGTTGGATCAAGGAGGTAGTTTTTAAAGGGAGAAATATTACTTAGATATTAAGATCAAGATCCCCAATAAATGGACGACATCCAGGAGCATTATCAACAACAAGCAAAAGCTTGAAAGGTGTGCTATTCTACAAACAGTAGTTCTTCATTTCCCTGGTGTGTCAATTTAGTAGAGCATCTTAGAAGGGGAGCAGGCTCATTCA
>NW_006433378.1:20009013-20014490 GCF_000325575.1 Pteropus alecto | reverse complement strand
TGCTTCTTGATATGCTTACAAGCCTTGGAATTTTCACTGTGTCAGATCACAAAAGGTTTCAATTTGTAGCTTGCAACATGGCCCCAAGCAAGTCAATTATCCTGTCCTTAAGAGCCTTGAAACCTGGTATTGATTTGAGCTCCTTGTAGATGAAAGTCCTTTTAAGAATTCATTTCTGGAATAGGGAGTTTTCAGCCATATCGAATATTTTCTCTGGCAAGAAATTTTTCTCCACAATCATCTTATCTAGAGTTTCCAAAAATTCTCTAGCCACCTTCAGCTCACACTTGCAGGGTCTTCACTCACTTCCACATAATGCAATAAACAACAGTTCTTGAATTTTTTAAACCACTGAGAGTTACCAGTAAATTCAACATTGTAGTTTTGGGTTCAATCTTTTTTTTTAAAAAAAATGACAAACAACCTTTTTGCTATAGCTGTGATTGTCTTGGTGCTGAGAGGAAAATACTTGTGTGTCTGGTCTTCAATCCAGGTCATCAGAAGTTTCTCCATGTCTGATGTAGGCCATTCTAGAATTTTTGTTAGTCTCAGTCCCTTCAAGGAAGCAGATTTTTTGACAGCGTCTTGTTCTTTAAGATCATAGCTATGGTGAAATGGAACATGCCTGACTGACAAGCAATAATCACCACATTAAAGGCCTTAATCACTTTTAATTTTGTTTCCAAGTCAATCACTCAGTGTGGCCTTTTTCTAGAAATAATAGTAGTGAAGTTTGCACGCCTACGGGTCGTAATGAAGAACAAAAACATCACAAGATTAAATGAAATATAGAGATAATAGTGCAATCAAGAGGTGCAGTAAGCATGGTATGTATGAAGCTGCTGCTGGCGTAACACATCCTACTGTCTCACAAAAACTAATTTTTTTGTAAGTAGAAAGAGTACACTCTAAAATAATGATAAAAATGTATAATAAATACATAAACCAGTAGCATAGTGCTTATTATCATCATCAAGTATTATGTACTGTCCATAATTGTATGTGCTATACATTTATGCTACTGGCAGTGTAGTTCTGTTTGTTTGCACCAGACTCACCACAAACATGTGAATAATGCATTGCACTACAATGTTATGATGGCTACAATGTTGCTAGATGATAGAAATTTTTTAGCTCTCTTATAATCTAATGGGACCGCCATCATATATGCTGTTTGTCGTTGACCAAACTGTTGTTCTGTAGCACATGACTGTATTTGCAAAAATTCATCAAATTTTATGCTTCAATTTATATGTGACGTAATTTATTATTATGCTTAAAATTGTATATAAAATTATAGTTATGTGTTCTTCTAAAGCCTTAAAGCCATTTGAACTTATTTCTTCCTTAAATCCTTATTATTTAGATGCCGTCAGAGAGCTAGCTATCCATGTCTAAGAGAAGTGTGATGCTAACTTTTAAAGACCTTAAAATTTATTCATCCTTTTAACACTTTTTTCTCTGTGTGTTTTATACTACTTGGTAATTATTAAAGAGAGTTAAACAAATCCAGGTGGGAAAATGCATCATTTAACAATTAAATTTTTGAAGTAATACTTCTCCCTCCAAACACCACCTCCTTTAAGAATAAAAAGACTGAATGAACCCGAATGCAATATTTGAGATCAGATAAAGTTAACAAATCCTTAAAGGCTCAAGCCTAAAGGTAAGGGCACAATTGGAAGAACTTCACCAGGTCTGAGATGAGCTTTGTCTGTAAGTGACTAACTTCTTTTGCCTCGATTCTCTTTTTCACCCTTATTTTTTTAACATTATCTCTACTATCGACTACTCTGAAAATATTTCCAAGGTGAATGGCATCTTATTAATCTAACAGAGACTTTGGATTAGCTTTTTAACATCTAAAACCTTAAAAATCATTTAATATCTTAGTAGAGACTCGTATGGTATTTTCGGAGAAGAATTAAAAAATGGAATGGACAAAGGAAATGCAAGAGGAAAACTGTTATGGTAAAAGTAAAGATACAAGAGGAAGGAATATTAACTACAGATTGAATAAAAAATGATGGGTGTCAAAGAGAATTTTTACATACTTCACAATTTTACTTAACCACTGTAGCCTAATAGTTATTGGAAGGACAGAGGCTGGGTGAGATTTTGAAGAAATTATAACATATCCATTAAAATGGCTAAAATTCAAAACACTGACAACAACAAATGCTGGTGTAGATATGAAGCAACAGATACTCTCATTCATTACTGATGGGAGTGCAGAATGATAACAGCAAATTTGGAAGATAGTCTGGCAGTTCCTTACACAGGTATACATGGCCTTATACCTAGGATACAGCAATCACTCTCCCTGGTTATTTACCAAAATAAGTTAAAGACTTAGTCTACACAAAAACTTGAACACACATGTTTGTAGAAGTTTTATTCATAATTGCCAAAACTTGAAGGCATTCAAGATGCTCTTTAATAAGTGAACGGATAAACAAACTGTGTGGTATATGGAGACAAGCAAAAGATTAGTGGTTTCAGGAGTTTGGGAAACAGGAGAGAAGAATGGGTATAGCATAGGGGATTTTTAGGGCAGTGAAATTATTTTCTCTATGTACTGTAATAGTGGTCATAGGACATGCGTTTGTCAAAACCCATAGAATAGTACAATGCAAAGAGTGAACTCTAATGTAAACTATGAACTCTCTTGAATAGTAATGAATCAATATTGGTTCATTAATTGTAACTAATATACCATGCTAATTTAATATGTTTAATAATAGAAAAAATGTGCATATGTGTGTGTGCTAGGATGTGTTTAGGAACTCTCTGTACTTTCTGTTTAATTTTTCTATAACCTTAAAACTTCCCAAAAATGAGTCTGTTAGTTAAAAAAATCGTTGTATAAGATGTCAGAGATATGGGTAAAGAAACAGGAGGAAATAGTGAATACAAAAATAGAGAGACAGACGTAATATGCATTTTTGGAAGTACTTTCGATAAATGGCACACCAGAGAAGAGGATCAGCATGTGAGAAGATAACTTTTGATCAGCTTGTAAAGCGACTTCTGAAGTACATTTTTTGATTATTGTCATTTGCTCTTAAGTTTCTGAACAATTTTATCCCATTTGTCAAAGCCGACAGAACTGTACAACAAAAAGAATAAAGAGTAAGCCATGGATTTTAGTCAATAGTTATATATGAATATTAGTTTACCAATTCTAAAAAGCAAATATAATTTTTATTTTTCAAAGCAGTATGAAAAGTAAAGAGCATGCTAGTTATAATAGTTGATGTTCTAAAATGAAAAAAAAAATAGATCTTTTTGTTTCTTCCTGGATTTCCTTGTTGGTGCTCACAATAATCAAGCTTATTCTTTCTGGCTCTCAAATGTTTCTCTTTCCTTATCTCTAAAAGAGATGTAATTTACTTTCTAAACTGAGGAAAGGATGTTGTAAAAAGATATGAGATTGTAGAGTTTTAAATTTGACCCATGTCTTTGATTTAATTTGTAAGTGATATATAGCAATACAAAGAAAAACAGAGATGAAGAAATATGTAATTGAAAAATATAATCAAATATGATTGGTATGCCTGGCTATGAAAAATTCTATTTGGGTTCTAGTATGCCCAGACTTTGAAAATATAGCATTTCTTCTTATGAAGTGATATACAACCTTTTCCCTCCAGCTTTCTTGAGATATAATTGACAAATAAAATCATATGTACTTAAAATGTGCAACATAATGATTTGATAAAGTGATTCAATAACCTTTAAGGGCCATGCTCACAAGGCAACACAGCGATCTCAAATATTTTAATGAGTGTGAGGGCCTCTCTTTGAGTCAGTGAACAAAGAATTAATGAGCTATGTAGGTGTAATACTAATAAAAGAAATAACACAAACACGAGATACATGTGATTTATCACTTGCCCCGCTCAGGATATATAAGCTTCCTTCTACACATGCTGACATTCACTATCAGGATCTTACCTTGAACAGCAAACCGAATTCACCACCCCCTGACACCATGAGCTACTACGGCAGCTACTACGGAGGCCTGGGCTATGGCTATGGAGGCTTTGGTGGCCTGGGCTGTGGCTATGGTTGCGGATGTGGCGGCTTCCGCAGACTGGGTTATGGCTGTGGCTATGGAAGCTACGGATGTGGCTGCTACCGCCCCTGTTATTATGGAAGCTATGGATATCGTTGCTACCGCCCCTCTTGTTATGGAGGCTATGGATTCTCTGGCTTCTACTAATCTACTGCCCAGCAACTCAACATCTGAGTTACAAGAAACTTCCAAATTGGAGCTCAATAACTGGACAATCAAGATCATGCTGAGGTTATTTGAATAAAAGTGTTTAGCTTCCAAGAATTTTGGATAATTTTTCAATTAGGACTGTATCTACATTATAAAACAAGAATCCTATGCTTTCTTTTATAGCTGATTAAATTATCTATTCACCTTCAATAAATGTTAAATTTGAAAACAAACTATGGTTTTTGTTTTGTTCATGAAACTCAATAATGTGGAAGTGTTGATGGTTACAGTCCACCAGTTGTCTATGTGGGAAGTTCTATCTCCTTGACTAAAAATCAGTTTTTCCCCCCAATACCTCACAAACATCTATAGAGACAGAAAGCGAGAAAGACTAATAATTCTAGACTGAAATGAAGAAATTTTTTCAAAAAGGTTAGTGATCGAATATTTTTCAGTCTCTTGCTTTTATTTAGATAATATTCAGATTTAAGTCAAAAAGAAAAAATGATGCAAGTAAACCACTTTTACAGTTTTTTTTACTTTGTATAATCTTATCTGGTATATCATATTTTTCTGCACATTATTTTATTTGACATTTTCATCAAGCAGCTGATCTATAAGTCAATAATAAATTGGTGTAAATTTGTTTCATATGAGGTCGTTTAAGTAAAAATATTTTAACTAAAATATAATGTTAGCTTATTCTTATTATAACGTGGCATTTTTCTTTACCACAAACATCATACCAAATAATTCTTTTCAATCCAACAAGGGAAAGAAACAAGACATAACTGTAAACTAACTTATTGTTTAGCTTAGGCTGATGGCAATCACAGCTGACTCTTAAGAGCTTTCTTATAAATCTAAATTACAATTAAATCTAAATTTACCTTGAAAAAATGGGCAGGATCGGGTATTTTATTGATGAAATTAAAAAATATAAATAAGAAAATACCATTGTTTTTCTTAAAATTAAATGATATATTTGGGTAATAACAAAATCAAGATATTTTGTTTAAATTGATCAAATATGTTTTAGTCAAATAGTCATATCAAAAATTTGCAGAGCTAGATGAGCCATTAAATGGCAGCTGTACCATGTACCTCATATTGCAGAAAACAGAAATCTCAGAGAATTGGCATCAATGAAGTTATATTGGCTTTAGTGACAGAATCAGAACCAGAGCCAAGTCTTCTGAAGCTAAATGCCACAGTTGCAGCTCCTTTCCGTGTAATTTTCTCCCTTTAA
>NW_006433378.1:20003812-20007864 GCF_000325575.1 Pteropus alecto | reverse complement strand
AGAGAAAATATTTTTGAACAGGTGTTCAGACTGGTTCTAAATGTGAGTTTGTTTTCTTAAACTGTCCCTCAGCTTCTGAAGTAAAGCTATTTTGCAACAGGATATATAAAATCAAAATAGTTTTCTTGTGTGTGTGTGTGTGTGTTTTCAACTCGAGACATAAATTTAACATTTAAAAAATTTGATAGATATAAGAATTTTAAACTTGAGTGGATTTGAATCTAGCTAGAAGATATAATCCAAGGAAAGATATGAACATTAGAAATGACAAAATGTTTAATGAGAAACCTTCATCAAATATCAATAATGCAATGTAATTAGTAACGAAGAATTCTATTTAAGGAATTTTTATTTTGTGACTTTGAAGAAAGATATTTTTCTCATTTAAAAAAAAATGTAATGAGTTCAAGGGTGTCCTAACTAGGCAGCTATGTAAGCTCAAAAATTTTAATAAGTGTGAGCCTCTCCTTGTGTCAGCAAACAGATTAATGAGTTGCCTCAAGTGAATGAATATTTTGGAATGATACAAAAGAATGGTCACATGTTTTATCACATTTTGTGCTCATGGTATATAAGCATCCTCCAGCACATACTGACATTCACACTCAGGATCTTGCATTGAACAGCAAACCAACACTCCACCCCTGACACCATGAGCTACTACGGCAGCTACTACAGAGGCCTGGGCTATGGCTATGGAGGCTTCGGTGGCCTGGGCTGTGGCTATGGCTGTGGCTGTGGCAGCTTGTGCGGACTGGGCTATGGCTGTGGCTACAGAGGCTACAGATATGGCTGCTACCGCCCCTGTTATTATGGAGGCTATGGGTATGGCTGCTGCCGCCCATCATGCTTTGGAGGATATGGATTCTCCCGCTTCTACTGAAATCCTACCCTGGGAGCCCAACATCTGAGGCTATAAGATGATTAATCAAATTAACTCAAATTTGAACCAAACAAAATAACTGGGACCAAGCCAAGATGAAACACATTTAGCACCTTAAATTTTAAGAATATCCATTATTTAATATTTGCCTTTTATGTCTCAATTTGTACTTTTATGTCTCTATGTGTCCTCTATTTGTACTTTCACGCTGCGGAATTTTTCTGTTCCCTTTGCAATAAATTATTCTTATTTGAAATGGCACATGCAGCTTTAATTATTTATTGATTTATTTATTTAAATTGTGACACTCACTTTCAGGGTGTATTTCTCTTCTGGAGTTCTTCTAAAGAAACAGTCTTGAAGTTTTGGTTACATGTCCTTATAATTATTGCAGCCATATAAACACAGAGTTATAAGAATTGGTTCACTTTTTATGTTAATTACCTCATTGGACTTAGCAATGTTTTTCTTTTTCTTAATTTAGAATCTTCAAACAATTAATTTCTAGTTCAGCTGGACCTGAAAAAAAATGAAGTAGTAAACAATGTTAAATTTAAATGCTATTATAACATTAAGATGCATTTTAAAAACTCAGACTAGTTTGCTGAACCTAAGAATAGATTTGTTCAGCCAGTTAGTAACACCTACCCTTTTAGTCAATCTAGCCATAGTATATTAGCTTCACATTGACTAGGTAAGAAAAGTATCAGGTCCATGAGTCCATTGGACAACTATACTACTTAGTTTAACAGAGGGCAACGATAACTATTCTATTTTTTTTTCATTTCCACTTTTATATTTATTCAGGGTAAAGTTTACTGATTAACAAACATAATATATTAAAGTCATTCTTATCCTTAGTAAAAAATCTCAGAATTAAATTTTACCCCTTACATGGTTTTTTATTTTTAATTTTCAGTTACAGTTGACATTCAATATTATATTAGTTTTAGGTGGACAGCATAGTGGTTAGTCATTTATATGTTTTATGAAGTCATCCCCCCATTAGTCTAGTACCCACCTGGCATTATATGTAGATATTACAATATTGTCAACTGTATTCTCAATGCTGTACTTTACATGCTTCCCTTGACTAGTTTATAACTACCAATTTATACTTCTTAATCCCTTCATCTTTTTTACATATTCCCCCAAACTTCCTACCATCTGGCACACATCATCTTGTTCTCTGTATCTGTGAGTCTGTTTCTGTTTTGTTTGTTCATTTATTTTGTTCTTTAGATTCCACTTATAAGTAAGATCTAATGGTATTTGTCTTTCTTGGTTTGATTTATCTCACTTAGCATAATACCTTCCAGATCCATCCATGTTGTTGTAAATGATAGGATTTCATTATTTTTTTATGACCAAGTAACATTCCATTATACATATGTATCTCACTTTATCCATTGTCTATTAATAAGCACTTAGGTTGCTTTTAACTATTCTATTTTTAATAACTAATTGCATTTCTTTATAATTTGAAGAAAGTCTTCAAAGAAGAAGAATAATAAAAGTACTTAGAGAAGGTACACACCACTCCTAATGTAAGGTAGTATTATCATATTATTAGAATTTGAATTTTTTGCTCTTATGGATTTCTGCTGAATATAAGGGAAAATACATCATATCTTCACTTCTAGGAAAAACTATTCCTTATCTTAGGGAGAACTCTTCAATACAGGTTCGTTAACCCCCAAACTTATGTTAAATAAGCAGAGTGTGGCATACTAAAATCTGTTTTTTATTTGCAATTTTATGTCTCAGCTAGATTTAATGAAAAAAAAAAATACTTGAATTATTAACTGTCTTTTTATATTTAGGATGATCAATTAAAATGGAACAAGTTCTGAAGTAGACAAAAGTAGTTTAATAATGTGTGAGACAGTAAAATGTCTTAACTAGAACAAAAAATAACCATAGAAGAAAAAGATGAATAAATTAGATTTTATCATATTACAATGTTCTGTTTATATATAGATACCATTTTTAAGTGAAAAAGTACCAAATCAAATACTGGGTGAAATATTTTTATTACATAAATCTTATAAACACCAGTACCCAAAAATGTAAAGAGCTACTGTTAATAATAAAAAATATTGATTAAATGAGCCCAATTAAAAATGGAAAAATACTTGAATGAGCGCTTCAAAAAAAGAGGATATTTATGGACATCTAAATTTAACAAGTGTATTGGAAAATTGTTTGGGAAAATCTACTTAGATATATT
This sequence comes from Pteropus alecto, assembly GCF_000325575.1. Classification (NCBI taxonomy): domain Eukaryota; kingdom Metazoa; phylum Chordata; class Mammalia; order Chiroptera; family Pteropodidae; genus Pteropus; species Pteropus alecto. Next base: position 20,004,751 of record NW_006433378.1, on the reverse strand, counting down.
TGTAAATTATGTCCTATGTATTATGTATACTGAAGAGAAAGCATATGTAGGTCTATCAAAAAAAAATCTGTATTAAAAGGCACACATCAGTTTTATTCACGCATATTAGCAAAAAAAAGAAAAACGAACGAATGAACGAAAGAAAGAAAGAAAGAGAAAGAAAGAGAGAGAGAGAGAAAAAAGAAAAAAAGAAACTGCTCAAATATAGATTTTACTAGAGCAGACTATTTTGTAGCAATGAACACAACAAACAAATGCTACATGCAACGACAATGCTGTACAGGGAGGAAAACATTCTGGTATCCCATATGATTCCATTCATGTGACATCCAGAACAGTTAAACTTCTAGGGAGTATCGTAAACTACTAGTTGGTATGGTCAAGAGAAAAATTTGGGAAATCTGAATGTGATTGATTCAGGTAATTTGTGAATGTATGCAAAATATCATTAACTTTTACACTTAAGATTTGTGCATTTCACAATATGCTTTGAACGAAACAACAATAACAACAACAAATAGATAAAACGATGGGTTATATAGTTTTTAAAGCAAGAAAGCTATTTGAGGCAATTCTTCCTTTACATTCTTGGATGCAGTGATAGTTATTATCCATGTCTATGAAAGACAGGTAAGAACTTTGGAAAGCATTCATCCATTCAGCACTTCTTTGTTGAGTTTCTACTGCCTATTAGTCATTGAACAACAGTCAAGTCCAGTTGGGCAAATGCATCATGTGATAATTGCTTATAAACTCAACAGAAGGTCAACATTATATTTAAAGTCATAAAAGGTTAACAAGAATTAGGTGCTTAATTCAATTTAAGAGCATATCTGGAGGGTTTAACAGGATTTAGGGCAGCTTTGGTATGGGTGATTAACTTCATGAAGTAAACTGAAAAAATTTTTGTCTTTGATTAGTGCCAGAATCTCAAAAATA
>NW_006433378.1:19953559-20003653 GCF_000325575.1 Pteropus alecto | reverse complement strand
ATATATTCGAGATTCTGAAGGTATTTACAGTGTTAAGAATCTGTTACTAAATTTTCCAGGGTCTTTGGAGGTGGCATATATTCTCAACATCATAGATCTTAATAAATATTTAATATTTTAGTAGAAACTAGTTAGCCATTTTCTGAAGAAAAAAAAATCACAGTGGTCAAAGAGAAATCAAAGGCAAAAACATGGTAAAGTGAAGATATGTATGAAAGAATTTAAGTAAGGACTGGATAAAAATGTATGAGAGCCAAAGAAAAACTTGTATATATTTCACTATTTTACCTAGTCCGAGACCCTAATGGGAATTGGGAGGAACTGAGACAAAGTGATATTTGAACGTATATGAATTCCAGGAAAGGGAGGAAACGGTGTCCATGATACTGGGGAAGCAGACATAATCTCTATTTTCAGTAACATTTTGAACAGATATGTTGGAAAGAGAGTCAGGAAGTGAAAAAAGAATTTTGAACAGTTTTTAAGGCTGCTTCTGAAGTAGATTTTTGATTACTGTAATTTGCCTTTAATTTTTGAAGAATATTACTTTATATTATTAATCCAAATATTTTTATTTTCCAAACTAGTATGCAAAACTAGAAAAAGAGAACATTGTTTATGACAGCCAGTGTTGTAAAATGATAGAAAAAGAATGGTTCTATTTCAACATTTTTCCCCCCTGAATTTCTATACTACTGTTCACAGTAGGTGAGCAGATGCTTACAGATTTTCTAATGTTTTTTTAGCTTTGAAAAGACTTCACTATGAAGTATTAGATGCCTTTAAAAGTGTGTGATAAATTGTAAACTTGATTTGACTAGTTTCTTTTATTTAATCATAAGCGAAGAATAATAATTCAAGAAAAGCCAGAGATGAAGCAATATTTCATTTAAAAACACAACGCTGTCAAGTGTGTTATGTAATATGCATGGCTGTGAAGAATTTTATTTAGTCTGGTATGTCCATACCTCAAAGATACAGAAATATCTTCTCATAAAAGAGATTTAGTATGTTTAAGAGGCACTATGACTAGGTAAGAATGCAAGCTGAAACACTTTAATGAGTCTGAGGGCCTCCACAGATGTCAACAAGGGGTATCACACAGAATGACGCAAAAAATAAGTGGCATGTGTTTTATCACATGATCCGAAGAGGATATATAAGTACACTGGTACAGAGGTTGACATTCACACTCAAGATCTTGCTTTGAACAGCAAACCAAATCACCACCACTACAGCATGAGCTACTACGGCAGCTACTACGGAGGCCTGGGCTATGGCTATGGAGGCTTTGGTGGCCTGGGCTGTGGCTATGGTTGCGGATGTGGCAGCTTCCGCAGACTGGGTTATGGCTGTGGCTATGGAAGCTACGGATGTGGCTGCTACCGCCCCTGTTATTATGGAAGCTATGGATATCGTTGCTACCGCCCCTCTTGTTATGGAGGCTATGGATTCTCTGGCTTCTACTAATCTACTATCCAGCAACTCACCATCTGAACTCATAAGAAACTCTCCAGATCTGAGCTCAATAACTGTACAACCAAGATTATGCTGGGGTTACTTGCCCACAAGTATTTAACTTTTCAGAATTATGGGTAATGTTATAATCGCCATCATAATCCTAGAATCCTCTACTTTTACTTTTATAATTGATTGCATTATCTGTTCACCTTCCAAAAAAATATTAAACTTGAAAACGCAACAGTTTTTGTTTTGTTCATGAAACTCAGTTATACGGAAGTGGTGATGGTTACATTCTACTCAACTGTAAATGTGGGAAGTTATCTCCTCAGCTAAGAATCAATTGTATTTTTCAATACCTCACAAGCATGTGCAGAGATAGAAAGATAGATATAAAGACCAATAATTCTAGATTGAAATGAAAAAATTATTTCAAAATGATGATTGAATATTTTCAATCTCTTGGTTTTATTTAGATATTACTCAGATTTAACTTAGCAACAACAAGCAATGGGAATTTAACATACCTATATATTTACTTATCAAACATATGTGTTTTATTTAGTTCAACTCACATTTCTCAGTTTAGTGTATAATGATTCCTTCCATTTACTCAAAATTTGATTATTTAGTACTTTTATTGTAAGCACAAGCAAATGGTAATAGATTAAACTATGTCATAGGCTTATTATGAAAGTAAACCACCTGTCCAAAATTTTTTATTTTGTATAATCTCATTCTGTGCATCTTCTGTGCTTTATTTCATTTGACATTTTCATCAAGTAGCTGATCTACAAGTCAATAATAAATTGGGGTAAATTTGTTTCATTTGGGGTCATTTAACCCAAAACATTTTAACCAAAACTTTCTGTTAGCTTATTCTTATTGTATCTTCATGACTTGACATGGCATTTTTCTTTACCACAAACATCATACCAAATAATTTTTTTCAATCTAACAAGGGAAGGAAACAAGACATAACTGTGAACTAACATTGGTTAGCTTAAGCTGATGAAAAACAGAGCTGACTCCAAAAAGCTTTCTTATAAATCTAAACTTCAGTTAAATCTGAATTTCTTCTGACAAGAATAGAGGATTTTTTGATGAAATAAAAAAAAGATGTAAGCAAATACCAATTTTTTATAACATCAAATGATATAAAATTAAGATGATATAAAATTGATATTTTGATTAAATTGGTCAAAACTGATCAAATATGTTTGATTTAGTCAAATAGTCATATCGAAAATTTGCAGAGCTAGATGAGCCATTAAATGGCAGCTGTACCATGTACCTCATATTGCAGAAAACAGAAATCTCAGAGAATTGGCATCAATGAAGTTATACTGGCTTTAGTGACAGAATCAGAACCAGAGCCAAGGTCTTCTGAAGCTAAATGCCACAGTGCAGCCTCCTTTCCGTGTATTTTCTCCTTTTAAAATGCAGCCAAATAGAGTATCTTCAAAATTCTGCTCAGCTTCCATGAATATACCTGCCCTATGGGGGTGTGAAGGAGGGTTTATTTTCTTAGATAGAATCACCATTTCTATAACATTTATTGTTTTGATATGGAGAATTGAAACTTAATTTGAGTGTTAGCCTTATCTAAATTTCACTGATATCTATATGCATCTCCTTCTATACATCCATATGTATATGTATATCTATATCAAAAGATCAAAGTCTTCATTTGAAAAGTACAAATTTATTTAGTCTACATAATGACAAATTAGCTCAGCCATCAGTTATCACCTAATCTTTGATCAGGGTATTGTAGAATCTCAATGTACAGAGCAGGTGAGGTATAGTGGGTGGCTCTATATTTCATACATAATCAGGTAACAGTTTAGTCTATGGACATGACCTATAGGGCTAAAGATAAAAACTGCCATCGATGTCATTAGATTGACTAGCATTGTGTATGACATTCCTAGTGAAATACATTAGCATATTTTACCACATCTTATTTTATGATTTAATCATTTTTGTCTGAGTAAAAAAGAAGCATTATGAGTTTATAGCAGAATGCCTTTCTTCCACAAAAAGTTATCATTTGACCAATAGAAGAACATATTTTTATTATTTTACATATCAACACAGAATCTGAATTTCATAATCAATGCATTGTCTTTTTGTACAAAGCTCTCACAAACGGAATGACAAAGTAGAATTGTAAAAGTCTTTGAGTTCACTAAGTTATACATTTCTTAATTTCCAAAAATAGTTAGTATCCAAAGGCTATTACTATTGTCCAATTTTTTTCAGCTCAGAAAACATTCAGTACAAATATTTGGTTCATTATATTTTACAACTTTTGTCTTTTAATCTTATATATGCATATATATTATACATATGTAGGTATATGTATATATGTGTGTATATCTCAGTGATATGTATGTATATGTGTATATATATCTAACTGTGAAATATATATATTTTACTATTTTCCTTTTTGAAATTACATAAATAAATCAGGATATATTTTATTATTAAGCTTTTTAAAAGAAATTGTAAAATCTATTGGTTTTTATCTCATGTAGACATAGCTATTTGCATCAGAAACAAAATGAATTAGCCCTTATGAGAGTCAAAAAATCTAGCAAATTTACTTAACTATTCATGAAATTCTTAAACTTGTTACTTTTATGATCGTTCGGCTTCATTATCACTCACTGAGAATAAAATATTGTGCCAACTTTTTTTTTTTTTCAGAATAAAAGTTAAAGATGGAATAAATTTTGCTAAAGAAGAAAAAGAGATTTAACAGCCAAGGCAAACATAGGCTTACATATTTCTTTAATGTTTGATGTTATGGAAGCTTTTGAGTTTTTATTCCATCTTAGAGCTTGCTACAAATCATTAACAGGTAGAATTCATTTCTTCATTAATTCAACAAATATGTTTGGTTTGCACGATCAGTGAATAAATTCAGCTGGGAATATATAGTATCAAAAATATTACTTATAAACCTTAAAACAAAAGGAAACAAAAAATAAAACAACAAAACAAAATTCTCAATTACATGTTAAAGTCATGTAAAGGAAACATGTAAAGTCAAGTCATGTAAAGTAAAAGCCAAGCTCAAGATATGGTCACATTCCTGTAGGTCTTAAATATGGGTGGTGGGCTTAAACTTGGGTTTCCTTTCCTATCTTTACAGAGTGATCTGAAATCCACAAAGGCCAGCAAATTAATATTTATATTCCTTTTTTTTTGTCTCAGTCATTTCCTCACAAAAATACATTTATTTTTGTAGATTTTCAAAGCATTGAGATTTTAGGAGACTTTTAAAAAAATATTACACATTCTTAAGAGTACAGAAATATATGTATATATTTTAATTTAAAACCTTGATGAATTAGAATATTTTATTTAAAACATTTGCTGATTGCTTAAGAGGAAATAAAGAATAGGGCACCAAGAACTGATAAAGAAAATATAAGGACAAAAATATCATGCTAAAATTAAACATGTGAGTAGAGGGATGAAATACTGTCAGAAAAAAAAATGGATAATAGCAAAAGAACCAGCAGGTTCAAGTATGTATTGGGGATGAGAGCAGAATGAAGGTAGAAAGAAAAATTGGGTAAGAGAAATGATGTATGCATTATCAGGAAGAGGAGAGAAGGAAGAAAAATGGTAACTGTAAAGCAGGGAGCCAAGATCGTCTATATTTTTAGATAATACTTTTCTGTTCTGGGAAAGAGAGGAATGGTATAAAAATATTTTTGAATAGGTGTTCAGACTGGTTATACATGTGAGTTTGTTTTCTTAAACTGTCCCTCAGATTCTGAAGTAAATTTTACTATGTTGATAAACCAGAAAGATATTTTGTAAGAGGATATATAAAATCCAAATAGTTTTCTTGTTCCTGTGTGTGTGCATGTATTTTTGACTTGAGAAATAAATTTGACAGGTTTAAGTATTTTAAAATTGATCAGTATATTGGAATTTAGTTGGAAAAAAAGATACGATGATCCAAAGAATGATATGAATATTAGAAATGACAAAATATTTTATGAGAAAACACCATCAAATATCAATGATGCAATATACTTAGTAATGAAGAATTCTATTTAGGGAATTTTTATTTTGTGACTTTGAAGACAGATTTTTTCCTCATTAAAAAAGAAAGAATGTAATGAGTTCAAGGGTGTCCTAACTAGGCAGCTATGCAAGCTCAAAAATTTTAATGAGTCTGAGTCTCTCCTTGTGTTAACAAACAGATTATTAATAAGTTACCTCAAGTAAATGGATATTTTAGAATGATACAAAAGAATGGTTACAAGTTTTATCACATTTTGTGCTCAGGGTATGTAAGTGTCCTCTTATACATGCTAACATTCACTCAGCAAACAACTTACCATTGAACAGCAAACAACTTGCCATTTCTGATACTGTGAGCTATTATGCAAGCTACTACAGAGGGCTGGGCTGTGGCTATAGAAGCTGTGGATGTGAATGCTGCCATCCCTTTTGTTATGGAGGTTATGGATATGGCTGCTGCTGCCCATTGTGCTATGGAAGATATGGACCCTCTGGCTTCTACTAAACTACTCTAGTAACTCAACATCTGTTATCATGAATAGATTTGCCAAAATAATCTTCTGTCAGTGGAATGAGTTACTGTATGCCAATGATCAAGAGAAATCTCAGAATTTCAGAGAATCTATTATTTATAAACATGTCTGCATCATGTCTCCTGGCATCCTCAGTTTAGGTACTAACAGATGACTTATGCTGAATACACACTAAATGACCTAATTTCAAGTAAAAAAAAAAATGTGGCTTTTTTCGGTTCATTTAACTCAATTATGTGTACATACTTATATATAGGTTTTGCAATTTGCCAATTAGAAATACAAAACAGATAATTATATACGCATGTATACATATATATAATCATATAGAAGAAAACTATAGTTCGAGAATTATAATTCAAAACAATAGAATGTCACGCTTTGTTTTTATTTTTGTTATATAACATTCAGAATTGAATTTGACAGCAAAAATCAACCATGGAGATGTAAATATATATGCATTATAAGAAATTAATTATTTCACATAGTTTGTATTTTATCTATATATAATTCTTAATGGAGTTCAAGATTTGGAACTAATCCTCTACCTCCTTCAAAAATTCTGATTGTCTCCTTTTATATTTTTTATAAAAACAGATGGTATTATATATATCTATTTATGGTTGCTAGACATCATATTATTAAAACTATAATCATAGCAAACTTTCCACAAATCTTATAATCCATATTTATAAATCTTAGAGAAAGTAAGCTGTTTTTCCACGATTCTTTGAATTATATATTATCTTTATTCATAATGTTCTGCTTTTATCTAGTGTGTTATGCATGTAAAGTAAGAGTGACTTAAAAGTCATGGCTGAATAATAAAATGTGGCCTTTGGTTATTTAACTCATTCGTTTCACTTATCCTCTGAAGAGAACACTGTTCTTCAGCATCCACCTCCTTTTCGTCATCATGTTGAAGTAACTGTAATCAAATAAGGACAATAACAAACAGGAATTTTATTATAAAGCAAAATATTATGCTTTATATGTGGCTTCAAGTGACTAGAAATATCATTCAATATTTAAAAGCAATCATAGAAAGCTGAGTTTTGGTAAAATATTGTCCCTTCAAAAGTGACCATTTTATTGGGAGTATGAGAAATTAGGAAGAGTATGTAAAATAGCTACAAAAATGTTTTTGTAAAACTGAATGATATCTTCAGGTAATGATATCATCCCCAGTGATATTTGATATAAGCTGGGCAAATGTAATAAAACAAAGATAAAAGTAGAATTATAGAATTAAATTCTTGAAAGGGGACATTAAAACTCTGCAATCCTGTCCCATATGTTTGTAGGCAGGAAAACCCAAATTATGTGATTTTCCCTGGTAATTAGTCAAGACTAGGGCCAGAACCATGCTGTCTTTAGTCCCAGGTACTTGACAACATGCTGACTTTCTTTTTATGTATTTTCTCATAGAATATTGTCAAATAAACCATTTTGTAAGTTCAACACATGGTTAGAAGAAGAGCTAAGTTATCATAACTGATTTAATGGAGATTGGTCACTTGACATCTATGTTTTTCTAACATTTTTACTGTTTTGATAGTGAGAATTGCACCTATCAATTTCTAGTTTATCTGCTTTTGAATGTAACTAAATAATGAGCAATGTTAAAACTCAACTAAGTGACAACAACAACAAACAAATAAAATACAAACAATACTAAACAAAAATAAGCATCATGAACTCTTCTTTCAGTCAATGCTTCCTGGGATATATGTATTATCACAGTGGGTTGAGCAAGGCAGGTAGAGCCAAGTAACTATTGAAGGCTATGAGGTTTGATCCAGTAAAATAGGATTTCTATTTTCCTCTCAGTTGGCTAATATCTCCAGGGAGAGTTTCCATGGAGCTGACAAGATAGAATCAATACAATTATTACTGCAGTTGACATTCTTAGTATAATCAATATTATCATAATTTTCTTCTATTTACATTGCATTGAACTGTATCTGAGTGAGAGGAAATGTTTTGAATTTATAACAAAAAGAGAACAATTTTTACTCCTCTATCCACCAACATGAATAGAAACTTGGGTCATGAGATAAAACTTTATAAAAAAAATAAGAATAGTCCAAATCTGCACTTGATACACTGAATAGACAGAAAAATAATACCACCTCCCGCCCCCGCGCAATGAAATTTCCAATGTGACTTTTTCTTCACTGGTGTATATAAAAAAATACAAAATACAGATTTGTCTCATATTTTTAAACAGTTGTTTTCTTGTTTTTACAGCTAGAGAACATTTAGAAGTTATGTATATCATAGTCATGTGTTTTCTTCTTTGAAAACAATTTTTGTGTTTATTTGTTATTAAAGTTTTTTATTTGTGTCCCATATCGTTTCTATATATAAAGTCAAAACAGTCTTATGCATTAAAAACAAATGAAAAATAGCTCTTAATCATGGTCACATGCTCTGACAGAGCTACATGAGAACAGTGTGAAATCCTTAATGCTATGTAATTTATTCATGATCCTAAATGAGTCATTAAAAATGGAAATATTTTATCATTTGGCTGATTTTATAAAACAAGAAATAAAAATAAAATGAATTTAGGTTGAGATTGCACTGAGATTAAAATTAATATTGAGTTAAATGACACTCTAAAACCAGAAAGCCTGTTGGAACTTAAGTCAGCCTTAAAACATTTCCTAGAACACCCAATCAGTTGTTCTGAGTATGATATATATAGTCCTTACTTTACTGTTAGTTAAAGTCATATAATTCTGATAACTTTGATCAAAAATGAGCATAACCACATAAAAAACTCAGTTTTTTGAGTTCTAAATTTCAAGATACAGCTGCATTTCCATAGGGCTTAATCAGGTTGGGATCTGCTTTGGGTATTGATAACTAGCTCTCTGGGCTCAAGGTCAAGTGAGGGACTCTGTGAATATGAGGCCAAATGTCTCCAAAGAGTGTTTTTTCATTCCTTGTCTTTTTTTCCAATTGTGTCATACATTTAGAGAATTTCTTAAGTATTCCAGGTTGTACGAGTCCTTTAAAAATTTCAGATGATTTAGGAGTTGAAGTATGTTTTAGGCAAGTAATTATCAGTGTCTTAGAAAGGTCTTGTGATATCTTAGGAAAGGTTAGTTAGAAATTGCCTGAAAACAAAAAATGGGCAGAGATTAGGCAAAGACAGAGGCAAACATATAATATTGACTGTGGAGATCTTGATGAAAGGAGTGTAGTGTTGACTTGAATATACAGGGGAGACAAAACCATTTACCCACTTCGCATTTTTACCTGCATGCAGTAACAAATCACGTAGGAGGAAAGTTGGGTGATGTTTCAAGTGCAGTTTGAAAATGACATGCAAGATACATGGATAAATGATGACGGGTTAGAAAAAGAGGGAAAAGTGGTGTATGGAGGCAAATATAATCTCTACATTTGTAGTAGCAGTGAGGCTAGAACTCGTTCTGGAGAAAAGGCCCAGGATATAAAAAGAACTTTTTGAAGGCTTCTCATAAGATAGATTCTTGGTCACTGTGACTTGGTCTCACCACTTCTGACTCCAACGTGCTATATTTTTTAAACCAAAACAAGTATGTCAGTGTGTAAAGCCAAAAATAAATCTACCAATGGTTTATGGTAAAAGTTGTAAAACTCTAGAAAGCAAGTGAGCTTTTGTTGTTGTTTTCTGGTGTACGGAGCAGGTGAACCAAGTCTTTCTTGATGTATTTTTTTTTTTTTTAATCTTCTGAAAAGAAGTACATCCTTCACTGCTCATGTTGCAAAATGTGTGCTTTTTGAAAAAAGTGATAAATTTAAGAGAGGTTTGACGGATTGTTTCTTGATATTTGGTGGAATCTAAAACAATTTCCCAAAACGCCTATGATAAGATATCTTATTAGAAATTCAACAGTATTTAATGGGACTGATGTTAAGTGCCTAGTAATAAAGAATTCTATTTAGGATTCGGTATGTCCATACTTTGAAGAAACAGCAATTCTTTTTAACAAAATTAGAGCAACAAACTCAGGAAGAACATAACTAGGCAGCCAAGCTAGCTCAGACATTCTTAAGGAGTGTTGTCAGGAGATCATAGATTTAATGAGTTGTCTCAGGCAAGTATAATTCATGGAATGACACCAAAGGTGGGGCACATGTTTTATCACATGCTCTGCTTCAAGTATATAAGCCTCCCTCGACACATATTGACATTCGCACTCAGGATCTTGCATTGAACAGCAAACTAACACTCCACCCCTGACACCATGAGCTACTACGGCAGCTACTACGGAGGCCTGGGCTATGGCTATGGAGGCTTTGGTGGCCTGGGCTGTGGCTATGGCTGTAGATGTGGCAGCTTCCGTGGACTGGGCTATGGGTGTGGCTACGGAAGCTACGGATGTGGCTGCTACCGCCCCTGTTATTATGGAAGCTACGGGTATGGCTGCTGCCGCCCATCATGCTATGGAGGATATGGATTCTCCCGCTGCTACTAAAAATTTGCTATAAGTGGATGCTGATGGAAAACCTCCAAATGTGTTTGGTCCTATCTTGTGCTTTTATTCCCAAAACATTCGTCTTATATTCTCCAGGATCAATTGATAGCTATTTATAAGTTAATAAACTGTTACTATGAATATTTTGTGCTTTTACCCACAAACCCATCAGCTAAATGCATATTCAATATGCATAACCATTCTAGTTTGATCTCCTCCTTTTGGTTTACTTTTCTTACAGCTATTACCATGATGTTATCTTTCTAGCAAGACGCTGGATAAAACTTGCATTTTGTCCAATAAATTGTTTACTTAAGATGTAAATTAATTGTCCTGTTGTGATGTTTCTATTTTTATTATTTTAACATCTTATTTGGCAACTAATATAAAAAATTTACTTAGGAAGAAATGAGGTGTGTGGCTACGAGATATAGTATAATGCAAATGTTTCTAGTTCATCACATTGCGCAAACTTGAGAACTCATAGGCTGTCATATTAACACTAAATGAAAATAACTTACCACTGTCTACTCACTTAGGAAATCAGCCTCCTCTAGTGTTCCTCAAGTGTTCTTGGAATTACTAAGAATTGTGTCATTCACATATTACATTAAAGTGCATTCTTCTGTGTCACATTAATATTAGCTAAATATCTTCTTTTCTATGACTACTTTGTTAGAGAAGTTTTAGGTTCACAGCAAAATTGGTAGGAAGGTACTGAGTTTTCCCACATACCCTCTCCTCCCACACATGCACAGACTCCCCCACTATCAACATCCCCCACCAGAGTGGCACTTTCATTACAGTTGATGATCCTACACTGATACATCATCACCCAAAGTTCATAGTTTACCTGAGGGTTCATTCTTGGTGTTTTACATTCTGTGGGTTTGGAAGAATATATGATAGGCATCTATCATGATAATATATAGAGTATTTTCACTATCCAAAATAACCTCTATGTTCTTTCTATATCCTTTCCCCCACTGAAAATCTTCATGGTACCACCGGTCTGGCCAGGTATGCCTTTGCTTTTTTACAATCTTTGGCATGAAGCAGAGGAGAATATTGAGAAGCATCATTCATTTCCTGAGCAGGAACTGCACGTCTATAGTTGACATATGTTGATCGCCATCATCCTCATAAGGCAGATCCATCTAACACTGACATGATGCGTGGAACCAAATGGTGCAGTGTTCTATGGAAAAAAGGAGTGAGGGAATCTTTTCTGATTCCTTTTCACACTTTATTAGAGGACTGTTAACATTCTCATGAATGAATGAAGGCACAAAGTCAAACCTTTGTAATATACAAGATGCTTTATTAGTAAGAGTCTCATGGTTGTTAACAGTCAAGGTTATGGTCAAGGGACTTGGCTCTTTCTTCCATCAAAATTTATTCTCTCCCAGAAAATTTCTCAATTTCTCCAAAGGGACTTTCTTTTAGGCTGATTCCTTTGATTCACCACTTGAAACAAACCTCTTGGAACATCGACAATGAACACAAGTTGAATCCTCCTGTAGAAGTTTTCTTAACCAACTTTTAAAGTTGTCAGAGCAGCCTGTTTCACTAGTTCATCTGACATGACCAGACATGTGTCTGAATCCACTTGAATTCATGCTTGGATTCCTTCATCCCTACTACCCTACTACTTATCTCTTGAGAAATTCTTTTTATTCTTCTATAAACCCAAAGGAAGAACATTACTGTATGAACAATTTCCCACAGGAAAACTGTTACCTTTTTACTTACAGTGTAATTTAGATTTCAAATCAGAAAACTGAGCAAGGGAAGCAAGAAAAATAAAATACAATAGAAGAGGAGAATCTATAGATCAAGGGCCCAGTCACTTTTGTAGACTATGCCTTACATGATGCTGTGAGGATGACATGAGAACTAGTGTGAGTACACATACAAGTGCTTAAACTAGAAGGCATCAATTCAAAGAATCTCCAGCAGATATCCTCTCAAATCAGAAAACTGAGCAAGGGAAGCAAGAAAAATAAAATACAATAGAAGAGGAGAATCTATAGATCAAGGGCCCAGTCACTTTTGTAGACTATGCCTTACATGATGCTGTGAGGATGACATGAGAACTAGTGTGAGTACACATACAAGTGCTTAAACTAGAAGGCATCAATTCAAAGAATCTCCAGCAGAGATTAAATATCCTTGGCAGGCATTTAATCTTGCTAGGGAGGTTTTGAAATCTAAAGCTTAGTGTGTTTGAAATCCCTGGGATGTAATAGAGTTCTTTAGATTATTATTTTATGCTTTAATCAGAGGTACAGTGGAAAGATCCCTGCAGGTTAACTGTAGTTACAATTCTATATGATTGATATCTTTGATTTTTTATTTTTCGTTTTCTAAAAACTTAACAATATGTGAACTAGTTAGCACCTTTGCATATATGAGGGGTGTAAGAATATATAAAGCTTGTAGTATTTAGAGCTTGCCTTGATAAACATACTAAAAAATTGTAGGCCTTTTAGAGAACAATTATGTGAAACATAACATGTGATTATTCAAAAATAATTTTCTCTAGACAAATAGTGCACCCTACTAAGTATGACCTTGTGTACCATGCATATTAAGTTGAAATATTGGTCTTATTTGAAGATCTTTTTGATTTTTGATCTGAACTGTTCAGAAGCTATTAAATTTATGCTCAAAGATAATTAGTGATTCTCCTAAATGTCATGGTTTTAGAAGCATATTGCAAAAGCGATGTTTCTGTTCTTGATTTGATTATTAAAGAATTAGAAGCTGGGAGCATAAAACATATTTATAAATAACAGTCACTAACTAGTTCTGTTGGGAGAATTTTATTATGTCAGTAAGACACTAAAATGTGTATTTCTTCTCAATGAAAGTAGGGGATAAATCTCCTTATTAAAGATACAGGTCTTAATTCTGAAAAAAGGCATAATAATGTTGTGTACTCTTGGTATGTTAGTGAATAAAAATTGCTAATTTAGGATCCAGTATTAATGTTAAAGAATAGAATTGGAGGGAGAATAATTTCTTAAAACATGGATGGACAATAATCATATTCACATTTCATTACTGAGCTCAAACTGATCACAGGCAATCGAATGATGAAAATCAATATAAAAACTCTTTAATCAATGAAAAATGCTGGCAGTTTAGTACATAGTTTATCATATATGAGTAAAAATACAGGCTACCTGATCAAATACGATGCCTGAATAAAATGTTTTTTATTTTTAATATAGAAAATTACAGATATAGATATCTGAATATATATCCATATATCTATGTATACCTATATATCATATCTATCTATCTATTATCTATCTATCTATCTATCTATCTATCTATCTATCTATCTATCTATCTATCAGCTATCATCTATTTATCTTATTCAACAAATATAATTGCTCTTCTCCAAAATTTGGAGGACAAGAGTGAAACTATAGACCTAGCTATGGCTCCAGCAATGAGTTTAGAAATTCTGAGGCTTAATATTGTTATATAATTATATTTCTGCCAAGCATCTTGCCATGGCCTATAGATAAGAGCACCATAACCCATAGAGCCAGTCAGGTCTGAATCTGGAGAGGCTCCCATATCTCTTCTCTCATTTCCACATCCAATAACATATCCAAAAAAATAATTGTTTTGTCCTACCTCCTTGTATATAATTTGGTTTTACCCATTTTCTAATGTCCATAGTTGTCATCTGTCACTGGGACTATGGCTATACATTCTCATGTATTCTTATCTGGTTTCCAGGACTCAAAGCTTCCATTCACTCTTTAGTTCTTTTGTTTCAAAATTCTTTGTTTAAATAGATTTTTTATATATCTTCTTGGGATGACATACATACTGCTATTATAAAGAAAATTATGCAACTCTCGGTGTTCTGATATGAAAAAATATATAACATAATTCAGTCAAAAAATCAATTTGCAGAAGAGCATGGACCATAAAGTTCATCCACCAGATATGAAGCTCAGTAAACATTAAATGAATTAATAGTGTAATTACCTAAATAATCCATAATCTTTCTCAAATATTTGCCTTTACGCTAGCTCCCTTCTCACCTCAGATAGTATGCTTCGCTTTTCATAATGAGCTCCTACTCATCTTCAAATATCAGCCTATTATCTCTGTTGTGATGTCTTCTCTTATTCCACAAGGCACCTGACAGCTTCACGTGCAAATGCCACTTCATGACTATCCTGTTGGCTCCTAGTCCATTACACAGCTTTTTATCTGATAGCACTTATCACCAATGGGTGTTATATATTTAATTGTTTACTCACATATTATCTGTCTTCCCCAGGGAATGTAAACTCCATATGGGCAAAGACTATCTGTTTTATTTATTGATGAATCTTCAGTGCCTAGAGCAATGCCTGATCCATGGGAAGTATTTCGTAAAACATGTACTGAATAAATCTACAATAGCAGCAACCTATTAATTATTTATTTATATGCCAGATTCTCCATTGAGTCCTTTTAATTATGTATGATTCTCTTAATGAAAAAAATAAGCATTTATTTTTATTTTAAACATCATACTATATTAACTTTTTCATAGATATTTATTAATCATTTCTAATATGCTAGGAACTCTGCTTGGTATAAAAGTATAATCAAAAGGCAACTTCAATATAACTACTACTACTACTAATATATTTATTGCATACTTACTTTGTCTGACAAACATTATCACACCTACATTTCAGAATTTAGGAGATAAGTATTGTTATCGTAGTGAATAAGTGAGAAAAATTATAGTTTGGGGAGCTTAAATTACTATTCCAAATCTTACATTAGTGAGTTGTGAGATAATAATAACCAATGATAAATTAAATAGTAAAGAGTTTTCAACCTAAGCACACGGTCGTGTCCCCAAACACATGTAATCAAGGTGATCATAAGAATGCTACACAAATGCTACTGTGATACTGCTGCATAACACGCAACTATACACATCCATGCCATATAACAATAAGTTTTATGCTTATTCATCCAAGAGCTGAGAGAAATAAGATGGCTTCTCTGGGTTCACTAACATGACTGGGAGTTGACTGATTACTGGCTTAGGTAAGTGAGTGTCTAGACTCTATTCCATATATTTCTCATTCTCTATTCTGTCTCCCTCTCTTTTTTTTTTTGTCAAAGAATGTTATACAGCTGAAACAGGAGTCAAAGTGGAATATAAACTTATAAGGTAAAGTGAGTAAATCAGGAAAGGGGCAAAGCTTTGCATTCTATCATGGACCCTTCTATCTAGACTCTACTTTTAGAAATTCTTTTTCTTAGGTAATGTCATTGGTACAAAGCAATCAATGGTCTCCTCTCTGCAGGGTGATGCTTCTCAAATTTACTTCTCCAGTTTGCAGGGATGCCAGATTACATACAGGACAACTTGTGAAATTTGAATTTAAGATAAACAATATGTTTTTAAAAGAAGTGTAAAATATCACATAGAACAGATTTATATTAAAAAGATTTCATTTATCTAAAATTTACTTTTTTGTATTTTATCTATGTTTTTATTTAAATTTTTATCTATATTTTTATTTGCACCTTATGGCATGCCTCGAATATGGCCTTTCTCCTGATATTTATTTGTTTGAAGAATGTTTCCAAATGTGTCTATATAGGCAACTGAATCTCAACATGTTCTGATTAAATAGATTATTTTTCTCACACATGTATCCTTTCTGCTTCCTGGTCTCTGTTCTGATATTTCCATTCACCTAGTACTCCAAGATGGAAAAGTCAGTCATAAAAATAATTCTAATTTCTCTCCTCTCCTTATTAGTTGATTACTAGTTATCTTTAGTCCTGCCATTTGAATCTTTCTCACAGAGATTCCATCTTCTTTATCACCAATTCTCCTCTATTTCAAGTCTTTTTATCTCACCATCAAAATATTTTTTATTAAGGGTTTTCCTAAATTGGATTTTACTCCATTCACATCTTAAGATGCCATTCTCCTTCCTGTCCATCTTATTGATTAGAAACCCAAAGTTTGAAGTTAGACTGCATGGGTTGCAATGTAAACACAACTGTTGATTAAGTCCATGATGTGGAACAATTTATTTCACCTCATTAAGTCTCATTTTTGTTGTTTGCGAAGTGAAGATAATTTTATTGTTTCTCCTGTAATGTGGTGAGAATTAAATGAGCTAGTGTTTGCAAAGCATAAAAGAATGGCCAAACACAGTGTAAATAATAGACATTAACCTAAATTCTTATTATTACCTTAAAACTTTATCCTCATAATAACTTGTTTCTTCTCTGTTTCATTCCATAGAAACATGCCCTCATCATATAAAACAGCATATAAGAACTACTCTTAGATCATATTTCAGAAAAAAAAGTCTATGCTCAACTATATTCTTTCCACGTTTTCTTTTTTCTACAACTTATTGTGTAATGTGATGTTTGCTTATCTTTCACCCCTGCTCAACAGTGAGCTTCCTCAATGAAATCTAGATTTACTCAACTTAATGCATCTACATTGAAATCCATTACAGACTCATATAGTGAAATATCTTACTTTCTTACTTCACTCACAGCTAGATTACTAGATAGCTATTAAACTTGATACGTTCCTATTATAATTTGCATTTCTTTTATGCTATATTTTATTTTGAAATGATAACTAAAATAATTTGCTAAAATGATTTAAATAGCTCATATTGGATACCAGATTGCTTCCTAGGCAGACAGTAAATGAACAGTGCAAGTACAATAAATCATTAGAACTCCCATCCCAGCAGTTGTTTATATAACATAAAGAGGCCCAAACCCAAATTCTCTCCACCAGTCTACTCCAAGACTCTGTTCAGAGATCTTAGAACAGCGCTATTTAATAAGCAAGGAAGTAGTTAAAGGAAAAAATTAACAAGCCATCTTCACTATCTTTATAGTACATATAAAGTATATATACACATATATATGTATATATATATGAGAGAGAGAGAGAGAGAGAGAGAGAGAGAGAGAGAGAGAGAGAGAGAATGAGAGAGAGAGAGAGAGAAAGAGAACACGATTGATTTAGTTTATCTGGAGAACCCTGATAGATATACTTGCCAAACAATTACTCCAGTTTCCTAAGTCGAATCAAATCACCACTTAATATTACTTAATACTTAGGGATATGACATGTGGTATGGTTAGAACTATAAATTTATTTCCTGAGTTTTGAGAGGAAGACAGACTGTACGTTAAACATAACGTCTTTCTTTCTGACACACCAGACACAAATGTGGAGAGGAAAAAAGAAAAAAAGAAGAGAAGGGACAAATCCTGAGTAAGACATGTAGAGGACAGGCTCATGCGTAGTGACATAGTGAGAGACCTGGAACCCAGGGGAGATCACATGGTAAATGAAATTCTAAGAATAGATGTGGCAGGGGTGATGGGCGGAGACCAAAAGGAGATGGATGAAAAGTCGGCAAAGATCAATCTCCTTTATAAAAATTATGCTCCTAGTTGATATAAATGTGTTGTAGAAAACATCATAAAGAAGCGCCTACCTTATTCCCCTTTTGGAAAGCTCTTAAATCAGCAGTGCAGGCAAGTGGAAAACACATAGACTCTCGAGTCTGCTAACGTAAGTTAAAATTCAACTTGTGCACTTAAAAGCTGTGATAACTTTGTGTATGTTATTACTTAAGCTCTCTAAACCATCTGTAAAATGAGGGTAATAATAGTATTTACCTCACAGGATGATTGTATTAAGTGAATTAATATATTTAAAGTTCATGCTACATAATAAGTATGAATAAACACTTATTATTCTTACCATTATTATTGCCAAGGTGGAAGATACATTTGTCCCAGGGGCTCAGCTGAAGTGCTTATACCTTTAATAGAAGTTGGTTTTGAATATGGTAGACAGATCATGACATTTACTTAAAATATCTTTTTTAGAGAAAATGCCAGAGCAGTCATGTATAATTAGTGATCCAAAATAACCTTTTGAAATACAGTTGGGATATTACCTGATGTCATGGAGTGAGTTTATGGGAATCTCAACCAGAGTCAGATAAAAGCCAAAGCCTTGAGGATGGAAAAATTACCTCTAATAGGCACCAAGTTGATTAAAGGAATACTAAATTAAAACGTTAACATGTAGAAGGCCATCTGTTGCTGGAATCAAGGGAATATTAAAAGGTTTGGGGGCTCAGATGTCATCTGAGATGTAAAGGCTGCCGGCTTTACCATCCCTGCGTATGAGGATTTGTAAACTCACAGTGCAGAGAGTGATGGTGGAGCTCATGTAACTCAGCTTTTATTACCCGAATGAATTCATTCCTGCAATAGAGACTAGGCTGTGGTCATTGACAATCCAGGTTTCCACTGAATCTTTGTGGTGGGTATTGTAACCTCAATGGTTTAAGTGACCGTTCTTATTTTGGCCACAAAATAAGGACTTAAGACAGAGTGAAAATAATATTTTGGCTTCCATCTGGTCATGAAAATTACATTTTCTCAGCAATCAATTAAACACCCATTAATAAGATGCTAACTTTTTGCATTCATTGAGTTAACATCATTTTTGTCCCATCACTGGGAGCTATTTTGACATTTATAAACCAGGATCTCTCAAAATGACATTATTTCCCCCCCAAAATGACTTTAGTGAGTGACTATTTCAGTATTTAATTGTTGTAAAATAAATTTCAACTCTGATACCCTACAAATTATATTGAATTCTTCTAGTCTGCTTAATTTCTACCTCAGATGTATCATGTGGAAGAAGTTTTTATGAGAAAGAAGAAATAAATTCATGAGGTGCCATCACCCTGGAGAGGAGGTGTGATAGAGTTATTCAAAGAACATAATTCTTCTGGTAGAGTCTTTGTGTGAGTTATTTCACAGTTAAATTTTTTCTAATGAGAACACTTGATTGCTTCGGCTAGTTCTTTGTGTGTTTTTATTCTGACTGGTAGGAAATATAGAACATGATATTTAAAATCAAAATAAGCAAATGTATAACTAGGATTTAGAAATAGCATAAGATGCTGGTGAAAAACTAAGTCTATAGCAATTAAAACAAGTCAGCTCAAGCAAATAATCAAACAAGTTGATTTTGCAACATGTAGAGAGTTTTTTTTTTAAATTTTTCTCTAATATTTTTGGAGCATTAAACATTCAGTGTATTGGCCAAAAGGTCAATAATTATGACAAACAACTTAGAAAAAGAAATGGCAACCTCATCTCAATAAAGATTTAACAGCAAAAATTATCAAAATTGTGGCATCATATACAACTTATTTAACCTATTTGATTGCACCAGTTCTTCAATTTAGAAAATCAGTTTAACTGCAGTTCATTTAACTTTGTGGTCATGCTTGTGCAGTAACTTTTTAACAATTGCTTGACCTTGATTCCAATATTCAGTTTATATCATTCATGATGACCATGTGAGGCATTATTTTTCTCTTTGTTGTTTTCACATTGAATCTACTTATTGTTGCAAAAAAACAATGATTTCTGAACATTATGCTTCTTTCATGTTGATTGGACCTTCTAAATGATTAATGATTTATTATTTTTGGTAATAATAAATATTGTTCCCATAGATATCTGATTATAATGACCGGATAGATACAATCGTTTTTCAAAGACAATTTAAATGATGTAGTTGATATAATAATCTTTTAACTCTAACAAAACATATCTCTTTGTTCCTTTTAGAAACAGCAATAGGCAGTCTATGGTGACTTTAGTTGTGATTATCTGTGGAGTTAACTTTTTTCAACTTTTATTCCAAAGAGTAGCATAGTGCAAACATCATATATCATTTACATGTCATGCTCATATTTTGTATACTACTCTCATAGTTCACCAAACCTTACTCTCTACATTTGTAAAATAAGGGTACTACCAACATATTTTTACAATCCATGATCTTGTTTTTGTCATTACTACTGAGTAGTTTCTTTTTGAATAGTAAAATTTTATTTAGAAAATAAGACAAAGTACCTTTTAAAACAAGTCCTTTTAGTTTAGGACAAATGGCTAAGAAGTCTTATTACTACTAAAATTATTATTATATAGTACATATGTTTTTGTATTTTTTTATCTTAAGAGAATTTCCTTAAATGATGATTACCTGTCTCTATTAATTTTCTGATTGATAGGTAAAATCTGTAAGAAAAATATTACAACTTTCAAGACAAACATATGTCTCCAGCTTTATCTGAAGTACAAAGCCATAAAAAATCCTGTTCTTCAGTGTTTATTGAAGAATCTAGTAAGTATTTAAATTCATGACTTGCAATAATTTAGGTTAACTTTTATTTTTAAGACATTTTCCCCTTCATTAACTGATAAAAATAAAACCAATGAACATATGCTTTTTGATGTGTTTGAATTATAGTGCTTAGCAATTAGTTAGTCCAGCTAGCCTCAGATTTAATCATCTGAGACTACTTTATTTGAATTTGAAAATTAAAAAAAATGTTAACCATTTAAGACTGAATAATTTGCAACAACATAGATAAACCTGGAGAACATTATTCTAAGTAAAATAAGCCAGAGACGGAAAGACAAATATTACATGATGTCACTTATATGTGGAATCTAAAAATGTCAAGCTAATAGAAAGAGAGAACAGAATGGTTATCTGGGGCTAGGGACTGGGGGAAATGAGAAGATGTTGATCAAATGATATGAACTTTTAGTTGTAAGATGAATAAGTTCTGAAGACCTAATGCATAGCATAATGATTATGATTAATAATAATGTATTGTATATTTAAAATTTGCTAAGAGAGTAAATCTCAAGTGTTCTGACCATAAAAAAGTGAGATGATGAATATATTAGCTTGATTGTGGTAATAATTTCACAATATATATGTAAATTAAATCATCACACTGTATGCTTTAAATATATGCAATGTTTGTCAATCGTATATCAGTAAAGCTGTAAAAAATTTTACCATTTAAACATGCAATTTCACACTCAACGTTCATTCTCACCACATATATACGTGTACGGAAGGGAAAGCAAGAGAACCACTCCCTTCATTAAAGTTTTTGTTCCCTCCATCACAAGACAATAGTTGTCAAAAACACTCTTGGTCTTACCGACTTTCTTTGATTTGTTCCATTTCTTTCCTCATTATGTCTGCTTGAGGTCGCTTTATCTTATCACCTTTACCTAATTTCTCATTCTTTCTTCTAACATTTCAATTAGACATGGCTTTGAGTGAACAGACAAAAAAATTCCTTTCCAACGTCTTTACCTCTTTAAATTCTTCCTATAGTATGATAAATCCTTAAATTAATGAAAAATTATTTTAAAACACAGAATCAAACATTCTTTGACAAAGTAGAAACTACAAGTATCAAAAATACTTTTAACTATATATATGCCTAACCGATGTACTATATACTTGAAACTAATTTAAATAAATAAATTTTTAAAAATCTACCTTTTTGTAACTATCAAGTATATGTTTGCATTTGAACAAATGCATATGCGTGTTTATACTTGATTTTGAATTATGTGAGGAACATCCCTTGCTGGACATTTAACTGTGAAATTTGTATTAACCTTTATTTGTATCAATATTAAGAGGAATATTAAGAGGAGTTTTGGACAGCTGAAAGGTTTTTGAAAATCAAAACCGAAAGCAAGAAAACACTTTTTATAGGAATTGATAAAGTATTAAAGTCACATGTTTCGGCTTGAGTATTCATCAGCTAGAGTCACTGAAATTATAAAGACATAATTTAAACACATCCTCTTTTTGCATTTTTTTCTTTGAGTCTCTGAAGGAAGAGAATTGAGTTTGCAGAAATCAAAATGGGGAGTGTGGAGAAAAGAGGAGAAATGTTTTGAAAAACTGCTTTCATTCTTGTCATACAGATGGTGAGAAACAGTATCGCAGTAAGAAGAAATGTGCTAGTTTCTCATATGTACCTGCTCACCAGTAATTAATCACCATATTCATCTCTCATTTAGTCTTTAAAAACCAGCTTCTGGTAAGTTTCATAAACTCCCATTTATATGAGTGATGTTATGAAACCGCAAAATACCCCAACTAAGGCTTGGAAACTTGTATAAATTTCTATACCTAAGAAAAATCTTATATATCCCTGCTTGTTTTTATTTAGTGCAATTCTTCCTCACTTCGCTGTTTCATTTATTTTAAATGACTTTATTGTGGAATGACTGAAATCCAAAAAGCTGTATGTGTTTAATGTATTCAACCTGATGAGTTTGGAGATAAATATATATCCATGAAACCATCACCACAATGTATGCCAGAAACATATTCATTACTTCTAAAAGTTTCCTCCCATCCTCTTGATGATGATAATGATGATAACACTTAACATATGATCTACCCTCTTATGAAGATAATGATGATAACACTTAACATATGATCTAGCCTCTTAGCAAATTTTTAAGTAAACAATACAGCACTGTTAACTATAGCTCTGTGCCATATAACGGATCTTCAGGATTTACTCATCTTGCATAGCTAAAACTGTTTACTCTTTGATTAATACCTCATTTTCCTCATCCAGTTCCTGGCATCCAGTTCATTCTACTCTCTGTTTCTATGAGTTTGATTTTGCCAGATTCATCATTTAAGTATATCATGTAATTTTTGTTGTTCTTTACCTGGCTTATTTCATATAGCATAATGTCTTCCAGTCTCATCAGTTTTGTCACAAATGGCAAGATTTCCTTTTTTTAAGACTAATATTCTTTTTTTTTTGTATATACCAACTTTTTTTCATCCATTTATCCGTTGGACATTTAGGTTGCTTCTATGTCTTGGTCATTGTTAATAATGCTGAAGGAACATGGAGTGCAGGTGTCACTGTTTCTATTCTGAGTGAAAAGTACTGCACCAATTTATAATCCCACCGACAATTCACGAGTGTTCCCTTTTCTCCACATCTTCGCCAACACTTGTTGTTTGTTGATTTATTTGATGATAGCCATCTGACATGGATGAGGTGGTAGCTCATTGATTTTGTTCTCAATTATCTTTCATTCCAAAGTATGCAATTTTATCTTATAAAAAGTTTCCAGAAAGCTAAGAGTTCTATAAACAACTAGTGACCTATGGCTGAACCATGGTTTAATAGAAATTTTGTTGCACTTTCTGGGAGAGAGACAGTGGGCTGTTATATAAAAAGAATAGAAAATTTGGAGGATAAATTCAAGCGGGAAGACATGGAATTAGCTGCTTTAATAACTCCCATGTGGATAATATTCACAGCAAACGTGTTCAATGTGTGAGCCTTGTATGATTAGTGGGTAACAATTTATTCGCAGATGATTTTTCGTACTTCTTTTAATAAGAAATAATAGAATGAAATGGCATAAGATGGGATGAGATAAATAAAAAAATTCAGAGTCACCTCACACATGCTAGGCTCTGAAGTAAAATGTGTGCCTAGTATGGATCAGGGTACCACAGATTTGAAAGCATCTATTCTACAAGAGTATTCTCTGGCACCCATTGCCCTGACTACACAGTCAAGCCTGCTGCATCAGGGAGAGTGTGGACATTCTAGTAGTAGAGCTGTTCTCTTTCATGGGCTCACGTACATAGAAGGAGGGATAATAAAATTCCTATGCAAAGTGCCCATTTTAATCTTACAGCACTTGAAAACAATTTTCTTCTTGAGCTAGATAGAGCCTATTTCTAATGCAGTTAAGTAACATGTTTTTTTTCCCCTACTACTTTAAAAAAAAAACAACTTCCATGTAAGTTGTTTGAGAGTCCGAATTATGTCTTTTCATCTTTGTAAACCCAAGGCCAGCACAGTGACTGTCACACAGTTGACATTCAGTAAATATTTGTTAACTATCCACCAAAGAAACGTCTATGTTTTAGGACATGTAAATTAAAACTAGTAAAAATAGCAGTGGGAAGGACCTAACATTTGTCAGCTGCCTTCTATTATGTAAAAAGTTTTTTTTTTTTTTAAATGTAATACCTCTTTTAATCCTTAGACTAATTCTACCAAATAGATTTTATCCAATTATAAAAATGAAGAAATTGAGGCTGGGAGTTAAGTCATCAAAGGTTACCAGCTTGTATGCCAGAAAAATCACCCCATGTAAGTAAATTTAAAAGAAAAAAATAGTTAAGTAAATTTCTCAAAAAGAATAAGTGGAAATTAAGAGATAAGATCTCAAGTCATCCTACCACAACCCAGCTCAGTGGATACTCAGAATCTTTTTTTCAATATTTCCTTCTTTCCCTCCCTCCCTCCCTCCCTCCCTCCTTCCCTCCTTCCCTCTCTCTCTCTCTCTCTCTTTCTTTCTTTCTTTCAGTGCCTGACAGTAGATACTCAAATATATTTGTTGTATAAATACTTTTCCCTTCTTTCTTTCTTTCTTTCTTTCTTTCTTTCTTTCTTTCTTTCTTTCTTTCTCTTGCTTGCTTGCTTGCTTGCTTTCCTGCTTTCCTTCTATAAACTAAATAAATTCTAATTCTTTATAATAGAATTTGTACATGATTGGCAGATTTTATAATTTTTAAGGGAATAAAATGAATTTGTAATCAACTGACCACTGCTTCATAGCAGCCTGGTCCTATGAGTTTGAGCAATTTAGAATTTATCATTGCAGAATTTTATTACTCTATTTTAATACGCAGTGAAAATATTCCGAGCAATACGTATGAAAGAACAAAATTAAAAAGTCCCATATTTTTAATTTTCTTGCTGGTTCTTTTTGTGTTTCCTCAATAATTATGTAAAACCGAATCACTTAAGTCAACATCATAATAGTTAGAAATCTCTAATGTTGTAGTTATGAGAATGTAATAGCCAATGGGCTTATTGAGAATGCATTGTATCTTACACAAGAAAGCTTGCTTTTTACTTAGATCTTCTGCATGAACACTCTTGTCTTTGTGTAAAGTGTCAAAATTTAGGTAGAACCTCTCTTTGCATGCAATATTGTCCAATTCTCCATACTATTTCTTTTATATCATCGCTCCTCAATTTTTACTCCACTTGCTCAAATAAATATTCTTAGATACTTTATCATGTATACTGTTATATCTATTTGGAATATTTTCAGCATGCATTTTACCTTTTACTGGGCTTTAAAAAATAAATCCATAGAAATTCAAATTGTTAATGGTACACATTCCTAATAACTGAATTCTACGAGATCTTTGAAAAAGAAATTTTCAGTATTTCCTTGATGTCAAATGCTTAGAAAATGTTAATAAGGAATAGAGACACTTTATTACCCAGAAGATTGTGATGATTTGCATCATACAGGTGAGTGCTCCTTTATCTATTTATTTTTACTCCTTGCATGGGGTGATATGGTTTAAAAAAATGGTTTTAAAAATAGAATTGAATTTTCAGTATACCACTGATTAGCTGTGTGATATTGGACAAATTAAGTTCTCTGTACTGCAGATGTCTTATTTTTTAAAAACGAAACAGTGCAAAGCAAAAGATAACTGAACTAATACCCAATTCAACTCTCTGTGTTGTTTTATAGATTATAAAAATATATTGCTATAACACGCATTGTTAAAAATCAAAGCCCACGCAATTTGACTACTGTTTTTTAAAATAACATAAAAGTGAATAGACTTATGATTTAAATTTTCATAACTAATTTTTATTTTGGTCTATAATGAAACTTTTTAAATATTGTGATCTTGTTTTCAGCCAACAACAAAGACCTAACAATATAATTTGGTATTAACTACAAGAGTTGAAAAATAGGATATGGTCCACAAACTATAAAATATTTCTAATACTTTTCTAGCCAAAAGTATTCCAAATGATAAAACATGAAAAAAATGAATTGCAAATATTATTACAAATAAAATATTGATGATAACAATAAAATCGAAGTTCTTATTTAAAATTCTGTCCCCTAAAAGGTATATTAAATTTGGGTGGAAGAATAAATTTCTAAAATTACTACTCAGAAATTTACATTGATCTCCTGTTTCTTATATAATAAGATTTAAACTTATAAGTATGATGTCCATGGCCAAAAAACCTTCCTAGTACAAACTCAGTCTAACTAAAGTCATAGTTTATAGTACTGCTGATGGTTGTGTGTCAGTTCCATTAAACTTAAACTCGCATCCTCCAGGACCCAGCATAAACCCTGACACATAGCAGGGACAAATAAATATTTGTTTAAACTCATTTTCTCATACTAGAAACATAAATCTCTTTGCGTAGGGACTAGTGAGCATGAATATTTGGTCTATGTTAGCATGAAATATTTGAAGAAGTTTATAGTCAATAAAGTTCTCTTATGATGACTTGAGATGTTAAGATATTTAGAGAGTAAAACCTGTGACATCATCTTCAAAGCTTCAAAAAAAAGAAAAAATGAAAAAATGTGGTCTATGGTCAGCTCTATCGCTGCCAATTTCATCTGTGCTCTGTTCTTGGCCAGTGATAGCTTGGAAGGAACATGAAGTCAGGCCCATCTCTGTGAGACAGGGAATTCCTTTAATGGGTGCCTAACCAAACCTTTCTTGGAGCCACCCTGAAGAAGATTATTCTAACTCAATCATCCTCCCTTCTTTCCTTTCTTCCCTCTCTCTTTTACCGAGTTTGGACCTTAACTGTGGTCTAATGGCTTCCGCCAGAACATTCTAGCTACCACCCCATTTTCCCTGACAAGTATTCCCCCTCCCCGCCCCAGCAAAATCTCTTTCATGTCATATCTTATTTGGCAGCTATTTCTCAAAAGACTGCAGCTAACACATTAGAACAGCAAGATTTATTTTTTATATGAAGTGATATCTTACTTTTTCTGCTGGCAATGAGTTTTACGTGATTTCCTCACACTGCTTTGAAGCCCCTGTTGTTTGTGCTCCCATTGGAACTTATGTTTTCATCCAAATACTGCACTTGCTACATGACAGTGAGTTAGAATATATGTGTGTGAACTCTGTGAAGGCAGAGAATTTGTGTCTTTGTTTAGCATAATGCCTGCTCTATAATTGAAACTCGATAAACATTTTTTTCAATGAATGCCTAACTAAAAACAAAATTTTCTGAAGCAAATATATGAACAAATGTACTTATGAGGGGATATAAATTTCTTAAGACCCATAACATATGCCATATAATTAAATTTTCCTCTAAACTTCCTATTTTCTATCTAGCAAAATAATAATGGAACATTTGAAACAAAGAAGACCAAAAAAATGTTTTCCTAGTGAAGACAGTAGGAAGTACAGGATGCATTCACTAAAAGTACCATACAAATAAAAACACGAAATGCCATAATTCATTCTAGAGAAATAAGTTTATTTTAGATGCCATATCTATTTAATATAGTTATGTGAAAGAATCCTAGGAAAAATAAGAACACAATCTTAGAAAGAAAATAAAAGTGATTCTGAGCTTTAGCATAAGAGTGAAAATTTAAGATATATCTCATATATCTGATTTAGAAAAAGGCAACAGGTCAAGGTTACTTTGTCCACAGTGAATCATATACTTCCAAGAGGACTGTGACGGCAAATCCTGGTGATGCAGACAGTCAGTAATTGCAGATATTAGACGGGATGAATGCTAAAGTTTCATGAAATGCAGACAGAGGCATGAGATAATTGAAGCTATTCAGCAAATTGATCCAAAACAGTGAGAGTTAAAGGCTGGTTGGTAACGAGTAGACTGGCAACTCCTGGAAGAAAAGTAAGTTGGGCGGCAGAAGCTGGACCCACAGCCCAGAGTCTGAAAGCCAGGGCTTCCATAACCAAAAGGCCCAAGGCCAATACTTCCACATCCTGAAGATCCAGCGTAATTTGTTTGGCAGGGACTACAGAAGATGGAATTCCTTGGACGGAAGCAGGATGTCTGGTAGGATCTGGCCACAGAACAGGACGTCTGGCAGCTGGTGGGCTGACAGCAGGTCTCTTCACAGCCACTGTAAGGAGAGGAGCCCAGCTGGCAGGTGCTGGGAGAGCAGACAACATTTCTGGGGTAGCAAGAATTGTAGGAGGAAACTGGATACTGCAAGTAGCCTCCAAGAGAACGAGAGGAGAAGTTTCCAGAGCTGCAGTTGTAAGACATGTTGTCAGGAGTTCTGAGTTCGGCTGAGTTGCAGAGAAGAGTTTGTGACTGTGAATGTTCTCTTCTATACTGGACACTTTTATACCCTGGTGATGGGTGTGGTAGCATGTGCCCATTTTAATAAGAATGCCTAATTAGGCTCCAATAAAAAATGAAATACATTAACCTTCAAAGACCTTTTTTATGAATGCAGACTTTTAAAGGAAAGAATTTCATTAGTTTTTCAAAGCAATTGTTCACAAAGCATAAATGTCATTTCTCATTCATCTAGCTTGGGTTGATGAATGTAATTGTACCATAATTGTACCTGAAAGATTGGTGTTTTATTCATCCTGTCTTTGAATATATCGTATCAAATGCATAACACAGTGATAATTTTGGTTCGTTTAAAGCTTCAAAAATCCTTTGTAGTCTGGAGAGGGCATTTATTTTGTTCCAGTTTAGGAAACCAATCAAGAGCAGAAAAAAAATCCTCAATATCTGATCTGTCTTCCAAATCTTGTGGACCTTATAGAAAAAGATCCCACTAAGAACCCTTCATTGGTAGAAATACTAAATGAGTGTCAAACACATTTGACAGTTTTCTTCTAGCACAAGTATCCCAGCCACCTTTGTGTGCATGAATTTTTGATGTGAAAATAAAGGGTCCAATATTTTTAGGAGTGCTTTGAAAATTACATTGTAAAGATACGTAAGTCAAGGAATTCTTGATTTGAACTTTACTTGCTTCTTGATAGAAGTTACCAATAAATTAAATTATCAGAAATTCTCCATCCCCATAAATTTTAAGTAATTTCTGGTGGTGTTGATTCTATTGAGAACTAAATAATAAGCACTATACATAAAAAATAGGCCTTTATACCCTTAGCTTCCTCTCACGGGGTGGGATTTTTACAACAGAAGGTAAAGAAAATTAAGAAATTAGGTATTTACTCCATGTAGACTTCATTGAAAGATCAAGTATTTGAAGAATTCATAATTACAAATCACCTTTATAAATTGAAATGGCGAGGGTTTCAAAATAGATGCTGGTGTGAAGTAGAGAATGAATGTATTTGGGAAGATCTCATATGTGGTACATGTATCAAGTCACATGTACGTTCTGCCTAGAGGGCTAATATTACATAAGTATTTTTCTAGGCTCTTTCATAAAGTTCATCATTGCTAACTGTAAATGGGGTAGTTCAGGAAATGGCTTAAAACAACCTGTGGGAATAGGCAAATCTCTTAAGACATCAATCTTCAGTAGCCGATATGTCATTCAATGGAAATGAGCTGAGACTCATTCACTGAGGAATAGAAATTACTAGGTGGAAGTGTTAAGGGAAGATTCAGCTAAAAATCTAAAAGGAGCTACTTTTGTAGGTAATGAGATTTCATTTTGAGGGCTCTGGGAAGATCCGACCAGAAAATTGTAAATGGTGTTCCAATCAGGGGAGGACTGCAGATAATTGCTAAATACTCTCCCAAAGTAGACTTTATGAGTCTGAACATTTTGAATAGACAAATTGCTCTTCAATCATGTTTCATATATTAGGGAACATAGTTTGTCCTCTGTTTATAAAAAAGTAATTTTTACTTATTAGGCTTTTTTATTATGAATAGGAAAAAAAACATTCTAGTAGATTCAAAACCTTCTCGTTTTAATTGTCAATAAAATATTGAACATCAAAACATCCAGATAAATATTTAACTCACCTAAACTCAATTTGCTTGTTTGCTTCAATGTCATCCTCTCTTATGTAAGCTATTTCTGTGGAAGAATATTCTATGAGATCGGATATTAAATAATGTTGAACTTAATATCTTTTCTCAACAAAACGGAGGTTTTTGCACCCAAACACTTTTGTTGAGAAGTGGAAATTATTTTATATTAAATGAACACATTAGACAGTACAGAAGCCACAGCAAGACAAGCCTTCTTAATCTCTCTCCTTCCTCGAGGTCTCAATCTTCCTTACCCTACTACACACGGGTAGAATACAAGTAAATAGAACAAGAAAAAATATAACCATTATTTTAGAAATGTCGTAATACTTGTCGGGAACACCTGAAAACAATTTAATTCAAAGTGATGTACATGCTTTTCTGAAGCAAAGTAAGAATCTCTTTAAGATGACTCCGTTGGTCCAATACTTCGAGGCAATTAACTACTTTACAAACTTTCTTTAGAACAAGAACAGTGTCCAGATTCTGGGGAATTCTTTTAGTGGTAAATACTGCCTTGGATTAGAGATAAAAATGCATAGGGCGTTTTTGCCACATGTTTTGTGCTTATTTTAAACAATTTTTCAGCATTTTAGATGAGTAGCTCTAACATTACAAAATTGAATAAAATAATTTATAATATTTAACTCATATCACAGTAAACACGAAAGAAAAACAAGCTAAGATTCTGAGTCTGAATACAGTTTTAAGTAGGAGCATGGGAAATAAAGGAATGTCACAGTTAATATTTCACTAAAGCCATTCAAATTGAGATCCAATTGAAAAAAAGATCCTCATATATCTTGCATAATACCATTGCTGCTTCCTGATGACACTGTTTGTTAAGTTACTTTGCCACTTCCTGGCAACAATCAATGCATGTTTTTGTTTAAAAGAAATGACTGTGAATAGATCAGTTAGTTAGTAATTTTGCTATCCAGATGGCAACAATTTTGAGACAGATTGTGAAAGGGGTATCAATTATTTTTAATTTTAGCCAGCTTCTCTCAGCTCAGACACTGTCTACCTCTAACGCAGTTCTCTGAGTGATCTGCGGGGTGACCTTTGGTAGAGGAAGATGACTAACAGCTTTGAAGATTCAACACTATCATCCGACTTCCAAGACGCAAACATTCTGCACTTTCTAGTTGTAAAACCACCAAACTACATATGCATGACTGTAGTGATCTTTTCAATTCAATTAAAAGCAGAAGGTAACATGTTTTTATGTGCTATGTGGATGACACACCCAGTGATAAGGGTATATAAATGCCCCATTCAAGGAGTGACATTCAAAATCAGAACCTTCTCATTGTAGGTCGCATCTGTCAAAAAGTTCTACAACTGCTATTCTGGGAACTTCTCCTCCCGCTCCCTTGGGGTCTATGTGTGCAAACCCAGCAACCTGGTCTACAGAGCTGGTCTCTGCTCTCCCAGTACCTGCCAGCAGGGCTCCCCTCTCTACAGTGGCTGTCAGGACACCTGCTGTGGGCCCACCAGCTGCCAGACGTCCTGTGTGGTGCCCAGACCTTGCCAGACATCCTGCTACTGCCAGAGGACCTCCATGCTCTGAAGACCCTGATGGACAACTTACTCTGGGTCTCTGGGGTTTGGCTTCAGTGGTTTTCAATCAGTGAGTTGTGGTTCCAGTGCCTTTTCCTACCTAAGTCGTAGATCCAGCTTTTCCCATCCAATTAATTTCTCTTGTGGAAGTTGCCAGTCTGCTTCTTACCAATCAGGCTGTGGATCTGGCTTCTACTAATCTTAGGTTTAAATACAGTATCTACTATGTAGAGATTTTAACACAGTACCTACTATATCAAGATCCATACTATCTATTGATCTCCTGTCCTATCATTAGCTTATAAATTTGACTTTTACTGTTATCTACTATAAATTAAGAATAATTTGAATTCCAGTAACTGGAAAATATATTCATTGAATAAAGATGCTAAAACTGTTTCTTTTGTAGTTATACAGACATGCAATACTGAAGCATATTTTTTCTTAATATCTCCCCTTAGTGCATTTGTTTCACATTTTACCAAGTGGAAAAATGTTGTAAGTTTAAATAAAAATGTTATAGTACATCCACATGTTTGCTTTAATATTATTTGTTTACTCTGTCTTCAAAGCTACTTCCAAATGTCTGGATAGATATTTCTGTATATAGTATTTATCATGTAAAAAGTTTTTACCTTAAAAAGTAAAATTGTTCAATGTCCTTTTGGTATATAAGAAATTGTTGTACCTTTTGTGTTTACTCCATCTGTTAATACCTTTATATGATAAAATCTAGGAACACATTTTTAAGACTACAAACAAGCTAATAACTGGCCTTTTATTCTGTAGGGAGTTGAAGATTTTGATATTTTTAGACAAAATAATTACATATTGTAATGAATATTAAATTGACCAAATATATCCTAAAAATGTTGAGAAATTGGCATTAGGCTATCCATTAAGAAGTTAGCCGTTAGTTAGATTTGGTGAAGGCTTCAGTGCCTCCAGCTTCACTGCCATATAAGAAATCAAGTCTCTCAATGAAATATCCTAACACATTCCAACATTTATTAGCAAGCAGTCTCAAAACTTTGTGTTATCAGTTCTATAAGTTTGATAAAGTCCAAATTTGCTCCTATTTTTTAGTTATTTTGTTGATAGCATTTTATCGAAAACAAACAAACAAACGAAAAACCTCCTTCAAAACCAATGCAAATATTCTCTTGTTACAGAATTTAACTAAATATCCAGGCAGCTAATAACCCCCTGAACCAGCAGCTATGTCTCAAATATATATCCATTAAGTGAAAGACAACATTACTAAAGGTATCTAGATTCTTCCCAGGAGAGTAACCACGTGTCTTGGTTCATTTCGTTTATCTCAGCTTTGAGCCCCATTTGATAATTACCTTAGATGTTTCACTTTTTATTTATAATCAATAACAATTGAATTAGCAAACATGATGATTGGTTTAGGGACCCTCCACTTTGCTTTTGCCCTGGTTTCAGTTAGTAAAACTTAAGGTGCAAGTACAGAAATCAGAGTTTAATCATTGTTAAATCAGGAAGAAGACAAGGCATATCCTATCTTCCCTTCGCTCACCTTTCCTGAATAAAAAAGAACTGTCACTTGTCTCTCAAAGAGAGTATGTAGAGGGATCACTGAAAAACAAATTACACTCAGATGCAAATGACATGTTCAAATTTGGTGGAGAGTTATCTGTTGCTCTAACCCACACTGTTAATGGTTCTTTCTCTAGCCCACACTGTTAATGGTTCTTTCCACAACCTGCAAGATGAAATAATATACACCAAGCTACCAGTAGGTGGAGTTAGTGGAAAATTTGAGAATTACTGATTTGGTGTATGGTAGTGTTGCTTTGCAACCTCCCTGGAAACTTCCCAGGTATAGCGTGAAGCCAGCCCTATACACAGAGAAGGGAGAGACCTAGGCAAAAAGGGCAGAACACTCTGGATTGGGAGGTAGCAGATCCAATAAGCATAGGAATTTAGTTATGAGGATTGTCTTGGGAGATTGCAGTAATAGTAGTTTTCCCCACACACTATCAGATCTTAAGTTTATAAAAGTCCTAAAGGGGGTCAGTCCTGTACCCAGTCACATACCCAATCCAGATGATCTCAACACCACATTTCCAGGCTGTGTCCTTGGGCAGCGTCTAGCATGAGAAGGCAAGCAAAGCATACATCTCAAGCATGGGGGAGGGAGTGGGAAACATTCAGTTGCTGAGGTCCAGCTCTGGGGTCAATCACATCTTCTTGATGACCTTCCCTAACTCTCTACCCTAATGACTGGCTCTTACAATCCCACATATCCTCTTTTTCGTAATGTGCCCTGAGGGCGAGCAAAGGGTTCACTAGCGCAGAGTTGGATTGTTTGGTAACTATCTGGCTGCATTGGA
Organism: Pteropus alecto; assembly: GCF_000325575.1. Lineage (NCBI taxonomy): Eukaryota > Metazoa > Chordata > Mammalia > Chiroptera > Pteropodidae > Pteropus > Pteropus alecto. The sequence continues at coordinate 19,969,469 of NW_006433378.1, read as the reverse complement.
GGCAGAGACCACAGTATAGGCACATGTAAGAGAAAACACAGAGTAAAATAATATTTCCTAAAATATTTCCTTGGTGGTCTTTTCCACCAAGACACCCATGATCAAAACTGTTAATTTATTAAGTCCCCTAGGCTGGGGATTGGATCACCCAGGGTATTTACTTGTGTCCTCACGTGATTTAATAAAGGTAACACATTAGCAGACTTATCAGGTATGAACACAGAGAATTCAGTAATGTCCAAGGCCATCTATTCTAGAAGAGAGCATTTTTTGCTAGAGATATTTCAGGGTTCAGTAGGGATAGGCTTTGCTGACTATCATTCAAGGCTTGCTGGTTGAATTTAGTAAGAGTAGTTCTGTATGTGCTATAATGTCCTCCAGACGAATGCAGGGGACAGAGATAGTAGGCAAAAGAATGAACTAATAGGGAACAGAATGTGCTCACCTGGCCTTGAGGAGACAGAGGTTGACTGCTTTAGGAACTTGACTTGGTTGTGCATACCACATATGTTGGCTGGAGGAGGCAGCACATAAGGAGATAAACTGGGGGAGGAGGGGAGCTAGGTGGAGACAGAGTAGTTCCCCCTCATCCAGGGGTGCAAAGAAACTCACCCATCCCAGTGGGACGTCCCATTGCAAATTCCAGTAGATAATTTATTTTGCAGGGGTGATGGGGTTTGCTGTTCTCAGCAGCATAACGTGTTGGTCCACAGTGAGAGTGAGGGCAGTGGCTGTTTCCTGCTACTTCCATAACTTTCACGATATTGGGTATCTCAGTAGGGTCCCCAGTCTGACATATGGGCCAACAGATCCTACTGGTGGATCATTCAAATGTATTAAAGTCTGGGACAGTAGTTCAGTCCACCAGGTCAAGGTGATTTTGCTTGTTAGTAAATTAATCTGCTGCTTTGATATTTCATTTTTCCTTCTTTTTGGCCAGCCCTGCTGCTTGTGGGATATAAGGGGGATGGAACCTCCATTTGATGTTACACTTGTTTTCCTGATCTTGCCTATCGTGACCTTTGAAACATGACCTCAATCACTGTCCAGTCGATAAGGATATCTATACGTAATACTCAACTTCTCTAATCCCTTAGTGGTGGCAGCCTGGTTTGTGTGGAGACAGGAGAATGTGGATTAGGCCAGCTGCAGTGTCCTCACAAACCAGCGAGTGTTTAGAACACTTACTTGCAGGGAGAGGGCCATTATCATCAATTTGCTAATCCATCACGGGTTGGAAACTCTAGCGGATGGCTCCAGACTCTTCTGGCAGTTGCCTTGGATGCTGTTTGGAACATGTATGACATGCTGCTATTGCATAAACCAAGTCATCATATTTCAATCCAGCATCCTTGGCAATATGTTATTTCACTCAGACACTGCTGTGGCCACCTTTTCTATAATCTGCTATATCTGCTAAAGGATCAGTTGCTGGAGCTTGTACTAAAGCTAAGGCAACGGCTTCTTGATTGCCAGGGAGTGCCAGGGGATTCAGAACACAGTGAGGATTACCTCAGGTCCTTGCAGGCAAACCCTAATATCCCTCCACACATCCTGGCCCCACAAGGGCCCGCTCATGAATCATCCACCCTTGCCTTCCCATTGTCCAAGCGATAGGATTAAACTCTTTAGGACAGAGCAACTGTTATGCAAAGGGTTTATGGCCAGGGGTTATGAGTGGTCACCGGTCAAACTGTTTTGAGTTCAGCTCACTGGCTGCTATGGTTCTTTTTTTCCTGAGAGGCTCCCCCTGGAGGAGCACTGGGTACATTGCTAGGAACTGCTGCTCCGTGGGAGTATATCAGGTTTCTGCCCGCTTCCAGAGCTGGGATCAAAATTCTAAGGGCACGCGCTCTCCTTCTGTTGTCTCTGCCACAGTTCCTGACCCCTACCTGCTGGAGTCACGGACACATCTAACTCAAATCATTGCCCCGCTTGGGAGGTGCCCAGAGCTCTAATCTGCTTCACTAGTATTTTTCACTTCTCAAAGGCAGCTTGCTGCTCTGATCCCCGGTCCCACATGTGCCTTTATTTATTTATTTGTTTTTTTAACCAAGTAGCATAAGAAATGGAAACAATGGGCCAGATGGGGAATAAAAATCCTCTAAAACCCCAAAACCCCTATAACGGCTTGCATTTATTTGACATTCTTAAGGATTGGAGAGCTTTGCATCTCATCAAACAGCTTCTGGGACAACACTTGTCTCACTTGTCCAAAGGACTCCCCAAACCTATAGTGATGCTAGACCTTGAATTTTCTATGGGTTCACTACCCAGCTTCTCCAGCAAAGCCCGCAGAGTGTCCTGCTGCAGAGGCAAGCCTTCACATGCTCACATTATGTCACCAATGTAATGGGCCATTTTACTCATCTGGGAAAAAAGGAAAGGGCCAGGTCTCAGGTTACCATCCAGTGACATACTGTGGGGCTATGCACGTATCCTTGGGGAAGCACTTGAAAGTTTCATTATTTTCCTTCCAACATGAAGGCAAATTGATCTTCGTTATCAGAAACCCATACTTGTCAGAGTCTGTCTATGAATCACTTTGAAGATGAAGCACCTTGGCAGGGCACCTTTGCAAAAGCAAGAGAGTAAAACGACAACTGTATGCAAATGGCAAAAGACTTAAAAATGGCCATGGTTAAAGGTCTGATGAGAGTTCACATACACACACACAAAAGATGACTTGTAAAGACAACATAAAGCACAGGAAATATTTTCATAAGATACAGGATCTTCCCCCCACCCTCCAAGGCAGATTATGTTAAAGGTAAAAAAAAAAAAGAAACTTTTGCTTACAATTTGTTATTAAGGGAAGACCAATAATCTAAAACTTTGTCTCTTTAACAAAGAGAAAACCAAATTCTAATTTTGTACTAGTGTCCTTTTGATATTAAAATTCCTCCCCCCTTATTTAAATTTTAAATTAAATAAACTGTTACCTCTAGGGTGATGTGACATCCAGAGTCACCCCAGTGTATGGGGACAGAGAGGGATAATGGCCGCAAAGTATAGTTAGCATTTTTCCTCGATTCTTCCTCATTGACACAGGTCAGTGAGATTTAGAAAAGATTTATTAAAAGTATATTTATAAAGACAAAGCGTGCTCCAGGAAGGCACGTGGTTTTAGCGATGAGAGCTGTAACAGAGCGCTGTAACAGCAACCACATCAACAACAAAAACCCGAAAGAACCCAGAAGTGGGAATGTCTGCATTATGTTTGGGCCGTGATGGGTGGCTCCAAAGGCGTTCCTAGGTGATTCGCAAGGTCATTTTGATTGACACTTGGCTGCTGTATAACTCTTTGCCTACTGCACATGTGCCTACCCAGAATTCTACTGTCATTGAGGTGTTCTTTGGATGGTTTCTAGGTTGGGCCCTATTCCTTTGTTCCCCCTGTTACTCATGTCTGATTAGCTACCTAACAGAACCATTCAAATGTTAGCTTGACTACACATAAAATTCCTTCCTCAGAATTTGTTTTCCGCATGCCTTCTGCAAGTTTCATGTACTTTTCAGCTTTTGTCCTTTTTCTTTTTTTTTATTTTTGAACAATCATTTTACTTTAGGACAAAATTACTTTCTCTTTTTCCTTTACACACATACAAAAAGTGTTTTACATCTTTACTTATCTAAAAAACACATTCTGTTTTCCTTTCCCTCAGCAAAATTCATCTTCCTTTTTCAAAACTTTTACCAAAAACATATCTTACTCTTCTTATGCAGTCATTTTCTTTCATCCTTGTTATTTTCTAATAGTTTTATAAAAATCTTAGCTCTATGACAAATGGATTTTGGCAAGGGAACTTCTCTAGCACTCTGGTTTTTATGAAAGACCTCCTTTTTTCCTCCAGTCTGTGGGTCATGTTTACATTTCAAAGACATGATAAGATTTTTAACTTCAAGGAAAGAAAGAATGTAAATTTTCTCCTAGGTGGTTTGGGGTAATTGCTATTTAAAATTTTCCTTTATATTAGAGATCTGACTTCCTAAGGCACTCTGTCCTCTTCATTGCCAATCACCATAATATCCTTCCCTTTGCTCTCCTCATTTTCCCAGAGACTCTACCTCTTAGCATTCCAATCAGGCTTTCTCACAAGTGCTGAGGCAGTTTGCATCCTCCTTGCTTTGCAAAAAGACACACTACTATCTCTCTAATTTATCATCCTGTTCTCCCACCTTTTCCACCAGCCCCCAAAACAGCAGGGTAGTGGACAACTACATATCTTTCTCTATTCTCAGCTCTTCTACCGACTTTTTAACCTGATTTTCAGCCTCACGACCCTGAGCATCAGTGTCCAGGTGAACTAGACACAGCAGAGGCCAGGCCACGGCACTAGCCATTTGTTTCTCTTCTTTGCCACAGTATGTTATACTCAGTTTCTCAAACAAATGCATTGTGAGGGAGAAAGAAACCTTCCTCTACCCTTCTAAGTTTTTTTTGGCTGATTAGATAGTCAAATAGACATGAGACCGGTTAACAAGAGAAAATGACCAAATTTAATTATATATGTGTATATGGGAACCCCACATAGATGAAAGAGTCAGAGACCACACATACAGGAGACTTTCAGAGACAGAAAAGGAAAATGAGGTATATATGGCATTTCGAGCTAAGGATGAGGTAAGGCACCTTGGAGCTTCAGAGGAGAAGAATAAGAGCAGATGTTCAGTGATTAGAAATTTGCCCTGCCCTATAGATAGGCCTTCAATTGTTGTTTCTGGTGATAATTCTTATGGCAATATCCCTAAGTTAAATTATTTAAGGTAAAGGTAAAAATTCTTCATGAGCCCACAAAGTCTCCATTGCTTTCACTCAAAATAATTTACATACCAATGAGACACATCTTGAAGACGCCTTTAGCATTAAAGCAGCCACTGTTTTCCAGGCGTCCCTGTGCTCCCATGGCAGTCCACAAGCATCTGACATAGGAGCCACCCCTCCCCACAGAAAAGTTGATGACCAACTCGGGACTTCTTTCTCAAATGCCTCTTTCTCAAAACCCATTTCTTAAGTCTCCTGGCTGGCTCACCGGTTGGTGCTTCAAAACTTTCTCAGGAATTTCCCAGATATAATGAAACTGGTCCTCTTACACAATTGTACAACAATTTGACAACGTTTACTATGGGGATCAGTGATATTGCTGGCCACATGAAAAATAAAAGAGACAATTATTCTGAAGAAATATCAGTTTACATTTCAAAAGAGAGTGGAAAATTTAAGACAATTGCTTCCAAAGATAATTATTTATCATTAGCAGTTGCAAAAGATGTGTACTATATCTCACTCTGATGCATACATTTTCATTTAGGTCAAATAACTGTTCTAAATCATTTTCGCTCCTGTTCAATTCTAAGTTTTATTGTGCATGTTAAAAAAAAACAAAAGAAGCAAGAGCTGATGATGTGTTTCTACATTAGCAGAAGAAAAACTTGTCTAAGGATTAGACGAAGCCAGTTTTATATCAGTATCATCAAATGTTTCAAAGAGAGAATGAATTAATTCCAAGAATGGTTTGATTTCTTCATCTAGTCCAAAAAATTCAAGTAAAGCCATCAAAACTTCATGCTAATGTAAAATCATTTAAAAAGTTCAACATTGAAGTTAAAATTATGGGTTGTCTCACTAATAATAAAAAACAAATTTTGCTGAAAAACATCATGGTAAAAACAATAAAGTAAGATTCCTATGGGGAAGAAATACCCTTTAATTGTTGGAAACACATAATTCAATCCAAACCAACTGATGAGTATTCTGCTCATCAAATGGAAACTGTAGTTTTAAGACTTTAAACACATTTTTGTGTGTACTCAGAGTAAGTTGTTTTGGTAATGAATGTTTTTTCTTATCTCATCAACCGCCTCTGCTATCTCTGTTGTATTATTATCATCACCTTCGTGCCTTTAAATTATTGGTTTTTAGATCATTAGAATTTTACATAACAAAGTGCATGCCAGGCATTTTCTTCTGTTTCTTGCTCAGCTTGGGCTATCTACTCTTCCATGCTAGATCCTCAACTTTCCTTCCATACCTTGTGTTACTTCTGCATCCTACAGCACTACTTTCCTCTGCTCAAGGACAGTCCCATGATTGTACCCTGAAGGCCTCTACAACCCCTCAAGCTGATCTATCAAAATGAAAATTTTGATAAAGTTTGCAGTGTTAGGGAGATGTCACAAGAGTTGGGCCATTTAATTTTTTTAAATTTAATTTTCAAAGAAAAGCTTCTAGGAGTGACAGAGTGTGTTGGGGAATCGAAAGGAAGATAAAAAAAAAATCTGTCAAGTTACATAACAATCATTTTTATCTTCTTGTTCATTATAAAATTTTTAACAAGAAGCTTATCATCTTCAGTGTTTGGTTTTTTTTTTTTTTTTTGGTTGCTGGTATTGAATTTGTGTATGTGTGGGTGTGAGAGAGTATTTTTTTTTAACTGTTTTCATTTATAGTGTTAGGTATGGAGGAAGGTATTATTACGAAGTGACACTAATAATAATAATAAAAGTTAATAATACACGATTTGTCATAGCACTCAAAATTTCTAGCAATATCTCTCTGAGAGGTAATCAGACATTTCTCTATGTCTATTAATATGTATTATTCTTAATGCAACTGTTTTCAAAAGAAATTAGCTAATTCTTAGTGAACTTCTAAACTGTAAATTTAGTTTCATTCTTATTCTTTATTATGGATACTACTCATGATTCTAATGAAACGAAAACCAGAAAGAGCTGAAGCCTATTCAGGAAAATTTCTGTAGTACCAGAAGTACTCGGTGCTCTTTGCTTAAACAAGAAGCTGCACGTTGAAAAAAAATAATTCAGGAAAGAACAACAAAAATTTGATTCGAGAGATCAGATTCTACTAGATCTTTGATTTATAAACTTTAGCAAGCTCCTAATCCTTTTTGAGTTTTCATTACCTCCTGTCTGGAAAGGTACATGGGATATAATGTTTGTCTTTCTTACAGGAATGTTTGAGTATTAAATGAAAGCGATGCATCTGATACCCCTTGTGCATCCCCTTATACCCTCATGCTCTCACCTGTGATCTCCAAGCATGGTTATGGTGCATAATTTCGTGCCAACTGTAATCCTCTCTGCACAGGCATCTCCCCTTGAGCATATACACTGTTTCTTTATCTTTCTACCTGGGCTTCTCAGAAGTCACAGCTAGGAAAACAAAAGGAGACTGCTGTGAATCCTTTGTTCAGTTAAGAAGTTCCAGGAAGTTAACACACATCTGAAACATTCAGCCAATGAAAGACAGAAGCCAATGGATAAACGCTTCTCTCTGTTAATCACATCTTGGGGTGGACAATCCCAAGAGTCATTCCGCATGTTCCTGCAAAGGCCTTGAAGGATTGAGTCTCAGTCGCCCACTGTAAAATCAAAAGTATGTCCTTTATGAGATTTTCCTATTTGATTCTTTCAACTTCCATGGTTTCCTATACCCGCTTCCTGGAATCTTGTGCCAAATAAAATGTAAAACCTCACCTTATACATCAGGTCATATTCTTATTGTTTATATTTTCAGTTCATGTACCGATTTCTTTGATCTCCTTTATCAGTAGAAGTTCATGTCTGCTGTTCTCAGGCAATGCCCCTGACATTGAGACATGTAAAATATGGACCTCTTGGAAATGACTACTTCTAATAGGAAACATATCAAATGTTAACAGAAATTTGCTAAAATTTATCAATTGTATTGTGCCCGAATCCAGTTTCAAAGTCATATCGATCTTTACTTAAATCATCCAAGTCCTTGAATACAAAAATTATAAGCAAAAAAGAGAGAAAATAGTAATAATAATGAGATAAGACTTTAATTTTGTTCCAGAGTACATAAATTTATTAAAGTTTTCATTTTCAATTGCTCTTTGATGGAAATGCAATAGCCTAAATTTTATCAATAGTATAGATATTAGGATTTAATTTTGAATTACTCATTAATTTCAGAATCTGCCAAAAATTGGCGATGCAAGACACTGATGATTTAAGAATAAAAGAATGGTATTAACTATTGACAATGAAAATTATAGCTTTACTGAGTAAAAACTTTGACCTCAATACTTAAAATAATTTGGACACTTTATAAATTAATCAGTAGAAGCCAGATCCACAGGTTGGTCTGTAACATGATGATTGGCAGCTCCTGGAGGCATAGTAGGTTGGACAGTAGAATCCAGACCCATAACGCAGGAAAGGGACGCCACAGACCCCAGAATGCAGGGGTCTGAAGCTCCTAGAACCACAGCCCAGGGAGTAGCAGCTTCTGGATCCATAGCTCAGGGAGCAGCTGCTTCTGGATCCAGAACCCAGAGACGTGGTGTAAGTCGAGCGGCAGGGATTGCAGAGAATGGAGGTCCTTGGGCGGTAGCAGGACGTCTGGCAGGTGATGGGCTCACAGCAGATTTCCTGACAGCCACGGTAGAGAGATGAGCCCAGCTGGCAGGTGCTGGGAGAGCGGAGGTCAGTGCTGCAGACCAGGTTGCTGGGGTAGGAAGAGCCACAGGAGGAGCGGGGAGAGCGCAGGTAGCCCCCAAGGGAGCGGGAGGAGAAGTTTCCAGAGCAGCAGTTGTAGGACATGTTGACAGGAGATGTGAGTTCGGCTGAGTTACAGGGAGAAGATTCTGAGTTTGAATGTCTGGGACTGTGGCATTTATATACTCCCAGTGATGGGTGTGATACACAATGTGATCATGGTTCCTACAGTGGATTTGCTCTTTTGCATATGTGTAACTCAATAATCTTCTCTGTAACTGTAGTTACATTTGAATAGTTTCCCACACATTATATTTATGAGTGCTGTAATTTTGTTGTTACAGCCAAAGCCAGTGAACCACTCCTATGTCAGTAACGCTATGACTGTTTTACACTAATGCGCATCCCATCCCAACCAGGAAAGCATCATGGCCAATAAAGTGTTTCCTCTAGCTTATGCTGCCCGCATCTGCTGCCCGATTATCTGCATCTGGTTTGACCTGTGGATGCTTCCTTCCAAGGGGAAAATGAAGTAACATCAATTTTCTTCTAGTATGATTCATCAGAGGCATAATTTCCATTGGGATGGGAGCCTTCCTGAGAATGATCCATCGTGTTACCATTTACACCCTTTCTTCAAACAGAAAAGGGTTCCCTTGAAACAGTCCCAGAGAAGAACAGCCCATTTCTAAAAAGCCAAGAGGACACTAGCCTGATGAGGGAAGGAGACAATAGAGAGGAAGGTGCAGAGAAGGCTCAGGAATTTCAGCCTTTTTTCCTACTGCCCTCTTAAATTATGGTCTGTTTCATCCCGATATTTTTGTAGTTAAAACTTTTCAAAATTAATATAGTTTATAAATGTCGATATATTTTCCTATTCATCATCTACATACATAAATATCTAGGGCTTCTATTCTTTTAGACCATCTCTAGTTTCTCACTCTACAGGCTTTGAATGACTTTCTGGCATTTTCAGAGCCAGGTACCACTCTGCATTTTCCTGGCTAATTTTGAAGTTTCTTTTCCAGTTCTCTTCTTCTTTTCAGATTATATGAATGTTTCTCTTTCTCTCTCTCTTTCTCTTTCTCTCTCTTTCTCTCTCTCTATCTCTCTCCTACCACCATTTTTCTTTTCTGTTTTTTCGTTGTTTAAGTTTGATTTTCTTTTTTTGTTCGTTTGTTTTATTTTTTTGCCTCTGCTTAACTATAGATTTAAAGTTCAAAAAAGTTTGATAGATTTATCATATTCTTAGAGTATAACCTCCCACTTTCTTAGTTCACTCACAAAATATTCGATGTTAAAAATATACTCTATACCGAAGGAAATGTATTATCATGGTTGATGGCAATATTTTCTTATAAAACTGTAATAAATTTACAATAATAAATTTAAATGTGTAAAATTTTCTTAATAAAATCTATAGCAACTTAAAAAGTAGCATAATCTAGAAGGAAGAGGACTAAGGAAAAAAGTAAATGCACTCAATTCGAATAGCTACTTGGTGAGTCCTTTACTTTCTGTTCTTCAAGACCAGAATTCATTTCTCTTTACTTTGTGCCTCAGCAAGTAGGTAAAGTGTCCTATTCATACAGCACTGAAATGCTGAGAACACTGTTCTTTACCTTTTCCCTATTTTTTTCTGTTTTCAAACACAATTCTTTAAAATTGTCTTGATGTTGGTCAAAGTGTACACAATTTCAATTACACAGAATGAATAAATCTGGAGATCCAATTTATAGTAGGGTAACTATAGTTAAAAATACTATTAATACTATCTTGTGTACTTGAAATTTGCTAAGAAGGATGATCTTAAGTGTTCTCACCACACGCATGCACACAGAAAAAACAAAACACTGCAACCATGGGAAATGATGAATATGTTAATTAGTTTGATTTTGGTAATTTTTTCACAATGTTTACCTATATCAGAACATCATATTGTACATCTCAAATATATGCAACTTTTATTCGTCACTTATACCTCAATAAAATATAAAAAAAAAGAAAATAACCTTGAAGTTAAAACCTTAAGAGTTAAACAGGGAGGATACATTTATTAGACCAAACTGGAGAATGTAGTGAATTTGTCTTCAGTTACTCATCTCCTTGTTTAAGGATTTTTCTCTGATAAGATATAATCTTCCCTTTGCCTCTAAATCTAAAAACTTCATCTACATTAAGTTAATATAAACTTAAGAAGAATTTCCAAACTCCCCAATGTGGGAGTAAATTAAGCAGAGATATATTGTTTGTTTTATATAACATAGACCTCCCCCACTTTTTTTTTTAACTGAGTTATCAATGATTAAAAATTGAGCTATTTCACTTAAAACTTATCAATCTGGGCTGTTCATCCAGTGGCTTCTTATCTTGCGATTACAGAGTACTGTCACTAGGTAATAAACAAAATTATTTTGATATTTGAAGTATGTTTCCAACAGAATCTCATCTATAATCGAAAGTTATAACTTTTGGCACCTATCTACTGATCTTTCCAAATTACCAGTCAACCTGTCACTCACATGCTGGGGATCTTGCATTTATTAGTCATCTTGAGTAGAAGCTCAATAAAAAAAAGCCAATATTTTTTATATAAACATTTTCTTTAATCACTATGTATTAATATTTATTAGCCACAAAATATGTTTTATTATTATTATGCAACAGAGATTAAAAGGCTTTGAATTCTGTATTCTTAAACATACATTTATTGGACAAAGTTATCATGGCTGCTTTTCTTAAATATGCTACATGCGATACTAAAGACATTTTTCACTGTAATATATTCTTGGTATTTTCCCCTAGGATCCTTTTAATTAAAATTCTATAAAGTGAAGAATATCGAAGGTTTCTCAATAAACGTATTAATGAGGCATCCAATATGGTTTTTTTTTGGTTTTGTTTTTTCTGTATATTATCTAGAAACAATAGTTGAGAACATGACCTCAAATGCAAGTTGTTCATTTGGAAGGTGATCCTAATAAATATCTGTTGAGGAGTGGGACAATGTGACAAGAAATGGAAGGAAGGCAATACTGGTACATTACAAGCTAGGCACCACTGTAGAAACTGGAGCTCGATTCTCACAGAGAATTCCCTGCCCAGGAGCTCAGTGCACCCTTGTGAAATGAACAAGTTCTTAGGCAGAGTTCCACAGATGTCCCTATCAATCAGTCTTCAGAGTTGAACAGATGATTACCCGGGGGAATATGGGCAGAGTGTTGACAGCTTCTTTTGGGGATGGGGCGTCCCTTAGAAAAGCAAACATACAATAAATATGAAAAGATAAAGATCTGGAAAGATGTGAAAAGCAGAAAGGTACAAAGGCTCCTGATGAGTTCAGGCCATATCGAAACATAGTATCAGGCACATGTGTGTGGTATGGAAATGGGAGAAGTGGGAAGGAAAAGTGGGTACCCACGATGGCAGCGCTGGAATTTCCTGAGTTTTGGTGTCATCTACTACCATTTAAACAACTGTAACAGACTTTGCAACGGTCACTTTCACTGCAGTTACTCACTTATTTGAATCATTCCTATGTGTTATAAAGATAAATAAATCTTCAAAATTACATAAAATTAACAAAGTAACATTGCTGAAAATATTAATTTCTCTTCGAAAACTTCAGAGAAATACCAAAGCATTCCATTATTGGGCTCCTATATGGGCCAGAACTGAAGCTAAAAAAAATGAGCCTGCAGATCTGGAGTTGCTATTCCCTAAAAATTACATGTTGATTTTAAAAGTAATGACTAAGAGGATGGGAGAATTTTCGTAAACTCGCAGAGCTAGAGAAGCAAAATTGGAATTCAGGGCCCACCTGTGGTTGTCAGGCCTGGCTGGCCCAAGGTCTGGCTGTGATCCAAGGTCTGGCCGTTATCCAAGGCCTGGCTGATCCAAGGCCTGACTGGCTCGAGGTCTGGCTGGTCCAAGGTCTGGCTGTGATCCAGGCTTGTGGCTAGGAATAGGACTCCAGACTTAGAAAATATGTAAACATACTTCAGCTTATTGTATCACGCAAGTGTGGCTGAATGCCACTTTTGTATCTGCTATGTGAGGAGCCATGTGGTACCCTGGAGAGGAGAAGGGGAGAGCAGAAGGAGGAGAAGGAGAGAGCAGAAGGGGAGCACAAGAAAGGGGAGCAGAAGTGCATGCAAGACTGCAGTGCCCCGGGCAATAGACTGCACTCCCCAATAGAACTGCTCTTCCCAACAGAAGTGAGCTCCACACAATAAAGTTGGTGCCGGCCATTTCATCCTCACGTCTGCCTCTTGGGCATTCTTCCAGCTGGGCGTCTCACCATCGAACCTTCCCTTCTCGGTCAGCAATACCCCTGACACTTGGCGGAGCCGACGTGATCCATTAAGTTCTGACACCATCAAAGACTTGAGACCATGGAAAATACCCCAGACCTTAGAGAGCCAATTCCTAGATGTAACTTTGAATTGCTAATAGATAGATTCTCATAAGGGCTGATGCCCTGGTTTGAATGATCTCAATTCTTGATTGAATTAAAATGATCAAGGATGTCGGTTGCCAGAAACATAAGAAATCCTCTCTGGAGGAAGATAAAATCATGCAGATACATACATACAAATAATAAACAAACAAATAAATTTATTTATTTATCACTCAAATATTTATTAGTCACTCAAAATATAGCAGGAGTATGAGAAAATAAGACTGAAACATAAGAGAACACCAGAAAATAGAATCAGAAGGACACGGTCCACATAAAGGACATGTCAAAGCAGACATTAAAATACCTACGCTAATAATTTAACAATATAAAGTAGGAAAGTATTGTTATTAATAAATAATTATGTTTAAAAAATTAAAGACAAGATTGAGAATTTTTGTAGACAACTACAAAAATTGAAAACCACACAATAGAACCTAATTGAAATTTTAGAAATTTACATTATAATAACATCTAAAAATCTTGATGTGCTTTATCAGGAGATTAAACATAACTGAACAGGCAGTGGGTGAACTGAGAGATGAGATGGATGGAAATTCTCAAACTAAAGCATAAAAAGACAAAAAAGATTAAAAACAGAAAAAAGTATAAGGCATACATTACATAGTTTAATAGTGTACTTCATATATAATTGGAATCTCAGTAAAGGGAAGATAAGAATAAGACAAGCAATATTTGAAGAGTCTACGACTGAGAATTTACCCAAACTGTTGAAAGTTATCACCGCACCTGTGGAACAGTGTTGCGAAAAATGTCTAGAGCTGGGCTAAGGTGGAAATGGCTGAAAGATGAACATTAGCATACATTACCCAGAGAGTCTCCAACATATTCTCCAAAGCTAAACTCCCAATTTTTTTTTTTATCATTAAATGACTGAAATAATTTTCTTTGTTAACTAATTGGCATGCCAAGTCTGAGTTATTTACTATCTGCCCACAAATTAGTTTAATTCCAAAAAAGTATAAACAAGATTCAATATACTCTGATTTCCTGCATTTTTCTCTCTTCAGAACCTCTCCTTTGTATTATAAATTTTATCTCGCTTTTGATTCCTAACTTCAAAGTTTAAGGACTGTCTCTCTCGCATTTAAGTAAGCGTTTAGAATGTTTAACATGCACAACAAAGAAGTGCATCTGGATATCCTTCAACACGCAGATTAAGGAAGCATCGCAAATTCCAAACAAGATAAAAACAAAGAAAAACATGCTGATCAGCCCCTCACCAGACCAGGAGGAAATCTGCAGAACAAAGGAAGATTTCTGCTGGGATTGCTAATGAACCATTTCCCACACCATGAGGGGAAAATAGGAAAACAGAGTCTTTTTAAGTGGTGCCCTATGCAAAATAAAATCATTCATTCCTTGTGGCTAAAAATATAGGGAACCTATGGATCAAAGGCTGGGAACTACCAGCAGACCTTTCATGCTACCTGTTTTTACCTTTTCTTGCTACATACTCTTACCCTTCCTTACTGTATGCCCATATTAAAGGAAAATAGGTAGACAAAATCTTTAAACTGTATGTAATTCACAGAACCTAAGAATGATATATCAGCTAAATTCCCTGACACTTGGGGCTTTTTCTTTTTCTTGTCTTGGCCTTTTTTCTTTGCTTTCTCTTGTCTTTGCCTTTTCCCTTCTCTAATAAACTTTGCTTTTGACTCTAACTTTGGCGTGTACTTGAATTCTTTCTTGCACTTAGCAAAGAACTCTTGGGTGAATTTGCCTCGTCCTGCATCACTAATGTCTTGGCTGTGCTCCGTCATTGCCTGAGAGAAGTCCATGGGAAGGCAGGCTTTCCTGCTCATGCAGTGTTAGATTTCGGACCATATCCTTGGCCAGTGAAGGCTCTTGTAGTTGAAGGTCTGAGAAGTAAATTCTCAGGGTTGCTACACATATGGATGCAAACCAGTGAGGACTATAGGCCTCACATCATATACACTGAATCCCAAACTCAATGGTTTCCTTCTTTCGTCTCAGTCTTGCTTAGCTCTTTGATAATCTTCATTAGGGCCCAAATTGGTCTCTATTTGTGACCGTCTTTGTTCTGTCCCTTGCTGTTGCCATGTCTCCAAATAATTGTCCAGGTGTCTCTCTGGCTCTAGCCTTCAGTAATATTTGATTTCTCTTGGCTGATACCTTTCTCTCCACTGCATCTGTGGCATACTGTGTAACAGAATGTAATGGATGGACAGTCATTTTGGAGAATTAGAAAACGTAGTGACAAAAAAGGGTAGTATTTAGTAGGTTCCTCATTAAAGCTAAAGTTTGGCCTCTGCAACATGGACAGTGAAGAAAAATAATTTTATCTCATTTTCTACCATTTACTCATTATTACCAGAAACAAGACCTATGAAGCTGATGAGATGAAAAGGAGGGGCTTTCCAGACGACTGTAGGATAAGCGTTAGCATAAAACAGTCACAGCATTTCTGACCTAGGAGTAGTTCATTGTTCTTGGCTACAACACCAAAATTATAGCGCCCATAAATGCAATATGTGGAAAACTATTCAACCGCAATTACAGAGATTACTGAGTTACACATATGTAAATGAGGAGAACAAATATGTCAAGGATGACCCCGTAGGTTACCACGCCTATTGCTGAGTATATAAATGCTCCTGTCTAGAAGGTGACATTCACACTCAGAACTTTCTCACTGTAACTCAGCTGAAACTCACATCTCCAGCCGCAATATGTGGAAAACTATTCAACCGCAATTACAGAGATTACTGAGTTACACATATGTAAATGAGGAGAACAAATATGTCAAGGATGACCCCGTAGGTTACCACGCCTATTGCTGAGTATATAAATGCTCCTGTCTAGAAGGTGACATTCACACTCAGAACTTTCTCACTGTAACTCAGCTGAAACTCACATCTCCAGCCGACATGTCCTACAACTGCTGCTCTGGAAACTTCTCCTCTCGCTCCTTGGGAGCTA
>NW_006433378.1:19905883-19953481 GCF_000325575.1 Pteropus alecto | reverse complement strand
GCTGGGCTCCTCTCTCTACCGTGGCTGTCAGGAGACCTGCTGTGAACCCACCGGCTGCCAGACGTCCTATGTGGTGTCCAGCCCCTGCCAGATGTCCTGCTACCGCCCAAGGACCTCCACACTCAGCAGCCCCTGCCGGTCAGCTTACACCACGTCTGTGGGCTCTAGGTCCAGCAGCAGCTGCTCCCTGGGCTATGGATCCAGAAGCTGCTACTCCCTGGGCTGTGGTTCCCGTGTCTTCAGACCCCTGGGTTATGGCCTCTGTGGTTTCCCTTCCCTAAGCTATGGATCTGGATTCTGCCACCCAACTTACTTTCCTTCCAGAAGTTTCCTTTCATCTTGTTACCGGCCATTCTGTAGATCTGGCTTTTATTAATTAATCTGTAGAAAAGTCGAATCTATTTGAGAAATGCAGTTTCTGTATTGAGAATATCTATTGTCTGAATTTCCTTCATTCGAAAGTATTCTGATATTCCTTGATCAGCAACAACTCTTTACCTCTTCAGCCCTCAGACATTGACTGATAGACTAACTCTGTTGGATTACAAAATTAATGAGTAGCTCAAATTACATTGTTGATAGAATTTGTGGTTTTGCATTTCTCGTCAAAATAGAAAAATCAAATAATTTTATTTTAATAAACTCTTCATTCTGCTATTCAAATATGCTGTTAATGTTGTTATTTATGATCGGATATCAACTAGGATCTCTGTCATCATTGCTTCTGTTAATGGGATTTGCAAAGCTCAGATTTCAGTGGCTGTGCACTAATTTTAGTTGGGCTTAAGTATTTCCCTTCTCTAAGCAGGCATTTTCCCTGGATGCCCACGTTTCTACGTATAGCCTTTCTCTTCATGCTGATTTTAAGAGACTTGAATATCCTTGTTCACACAAATCCGGATCATGCATCTCTAAAGACATTATGTATCAGAGAGGTTAAAGAACGTAGAAACAAAATATAGATATATGTGATGAGGCCTGTATATGAAGGATATTGAAATGGAAGACTAGTGTGTGGGTGTAAAGTTTGAGAAAAAGTCCACCCTTAGATTTAAGTAATCACAGTGCAGGAAATGTCTTATATTTTTTTAATTGGCTAAATACCTGTACCTCAATTACTATTTTTAATCTGCTCAAATTATCTTCATTTGTGTAAGAAGGCAGGGAACAAACTTAGATGAGAAGGAACGAGGCTCAGCAGGTAGGAAGTTGCACCTGGGTTCATTGCGAACATGTAAACTAAATCTAACAGCAAATGAGAAACTAATATCGTCAAAAACAACTGTCTCAGTTGTATATTGAAATAAAACTGGATATCTTTTGTTTATACCATTCTTCTCTCTTATGTCCAAGTGTTATAAAAAATAAGGTACTAACATAGTATAATAACTGGAGATATAATCTTTAAATGGAACAAAAACTGTTAAAAAAAAATTTTTTTTTTTAAATAAGGTACGGAAACATCCCTGAAATTAGGAAGTGGAAAGCAGAGTATTAGAAGGTTGGCAAAAAAACAAAGAAAAAAACCCCAAAATAGTCATAAATATATGTCAATCATCTCATGCTCTTTACTTCCTCCTTTACTACAAACATAATAAAATGTGAAATATAGAAGAAACCGTAGACCATCAATTCAACCTACTTATTCTACAGAGGTGGATATTGAAACATAGTAGAATTTGTGTTTTGCCACTTTAGAAAGAAAGTTATTGTAGAGTTAAAAGTAGAACTACTTTATTCGATCTAAAAGTCCCATTCTCTCATCTCCTCTTTCCTCATGTGCCCCCTCTCTTCTGCTTTTTCATGTCTGTCCTTCTTTTCTTCTACCACCTTCAGGAAACAGTCACAGTCCTTTATATATAGGAAAAAATAAAAGAGTAATAAAGAAATTTGGGAAAGAAGTTCATCAGCCATTGCATTATAAAATTTAAAATGGTAAATAGTAAACTCTGTAAATAGTTCAGCTCATGAAGTTTAATGACCCAGGTTGGTCTCAGACTCATAATCTCTACCCAAGAGAAAGAATCAAATTTTGCACCCAAACTGCAAGCCGATGGCAGAGTAGTAATAGGCAACAGCTGTAGCTTTTTGGCTAAGCCAAGTGCTTCGCTGTTAATGTCTTCAGATTTCAGATGCAGGAATGGAAACTTTTCTTTCAGGAATATACTAGTACCTTAGTTTTCTATTACTCTATAAGCAAATTACATCAAAGTTAGTGGATCTTATAATTCTGTGGGTCAAAAGTCACACACAGTCTCACTGGGTTTAACTCAAGATGCTGGCAGGCTGCATTCCTTTTCAGAGGCTCTGGAAGAAAATCTATCTCCTTGCCTTTATTAGTTTCTAGAGGACAAGGCCACCTGCATTCCCTAGCCCATGCCCAGCTTTCTTTGTCTTCAAAGTCACCAATGATAGGTGAAATCATTCTTGCGTTACCTCAGTCTGACCTACTTGTATGCCTTTCTCTTCCATTTTTAAGGATGCTTATAATTATACTGGGTCCTCCTGGTAATCTCCCTATTTTAAGGTCAACTAATTATCAACTTTAATTTCATCTGCTACCTTAATTATCTTCTCCACATAAGGTAACACATTCACAAGTGCCATGGATATCTTTGCATGTGGATATCTTTGAGGGGCCATTATTCTGTCTACCAACACTAGTAAACAAATTTATAAAAGCAAATCACAGATTGATTGGGCATAAATAGACAGCAGTGTGATGAATGTTCACAAACAGTAAAATTCAATGGTGGGGACAATGAACATGTAATACCACAATTACACCTGCAGTTATATATAATACTCTATTTCAGGGTGATAATCAAGGTAAGAAAAATGTGTTATTTTATAAAAAGAAAATCATAACTCCTGAACTGATGTCTTGCCATTACCTCTCAGGAAACTGTACTCTCCTTCATTCTGAGTCTCTGGCACATTTTAAAATTCTAAGATTACAGATTCTACTTTTTTTATATATATATATATTTCAACAATTAATTATAGTATAATGAATGGTGCTCTTTCAGAGTTCACCACATTAACCCCACTCTACACAATTAATGGGAAACCAGCTAGCACTAATCTGGCTTATATTGTTGTTTCTGGTTTTCCAGTTTCCTCCTGCTGCACACTTTGACAGATGCAGAATATCACGAATTTTAAACCCCGGGGTTTAGGTCTCAAGCTTCTGTGCACAAATAACTATAATTCCAAAAGCTGTGGATGGTCTACTAACTGGTTTCCAAAACTAAATATAACCAGTTTTCACAAAATTCTCTCACGAATCATTTCTAAGCATTTGATTTCAACAATTTCTATTTATTAATGTTCATCTCACCTGTGAGAGCAGCTTTATCCTCCCCAATTTTCTGCCCCCATTAAAAAAAATATATTTTAGTCATGCCTCAGAATATACTGTCAAACATTCTGTCAATACCACTGTTTTTCTCAATATTTTCATTGAGCCTTTACCATGACCCAAAATCTGTACTGTGGAAATATATTATTGAACATATTTTTTAAAAATAAGATGACATTTGTGTGTTACTGCAAAATGAAAACTATATTAAGACTGTGGTCTAACATGACTGAAGGTCTAACAGAGAAAACAAGGCTAAATAAATAATTACATATTTCCAATAATAATGAGCTGTGAATGAATTCTCGATGTTAAAATAATGGAGAAAGATCTGACTTTGGGCGGTGAACGCAGAATGCAGTATACAGATGTTATGTTATGGAATTGTATACTTGAAATCTATATAACTTCGTTAACCAATGTCACCCCAATAAATTTGATTAAAAATGACATACATTAAAGGAAGCTTACCTAATCTTAGAAGGCAAGAAAAGTTTCTGAGAGGAATATCATTTGAAATAGGTATGAAGAACAGGTAGGGGATAGACAGGCGGGGCTCAGAGAAGTGCTGTAAGGACCCAAGTCTTGAGATGTGCATTAGAAAACTAAAAGTCATTTTGGCTGGTCATCGAGGGAAAATAAAATAATGACTTGGAATTAGGCCAGAAAGATTTTGGGGCCATTTTCTTCAAGACTGCACTTTCTGATCTAATTCAGGACTGCACTTTCTTCTAAAAGCAGTAAGAGCCACTGAGTGGTTTTAAGCAGAAGTGTAAGATTTTCTGACTTGTTACTTTAAAGAATCTTTTTGTTCAATTAGTATTTACATAAGATGAAATGAACAGATACTAAGGATAGTTTGATGCTTTTGACAAATATATACACCTATGTTCCAACCACCTGATCAAGATATAGAGGGTTCTCCCACCCCAGGAAGTACCTTTCTCCTTTTCAATCAACTCCACGCCTCCCTGCCTCCTAGAGCCAACTACTGTAATGATTTATATCACCGTTGAATAATTTTGCCTGTTTTAGAACTTCATAAAATTAGATCATACACTGTTTTTATGTATATCCAGCTTTTTCACTCAACATAACGTTCTTAAGATTCTTCGTGTTGCTTATGTTTTATCCATTTTATTTCTCTCTAGTGTTTCCATGTGTGAATAAATCACAATGTGTTTATCTCTTTACCTGTGATGGACATTAAATTGTTTCAAGATTAGAAAAACAAATTACTACAGCCATGCCACATTGAACAGGCCCGATCCCATCTGATCTCAAAAGCTAAGCAGGGTGGAGCATGGTTAGTATTTGGATGGGAGACCACCTGGGAAGACCAGGTGCTGTAGGCATAAAAAATAAAAAAAGAAGGGATTGTAAACTGACAAGGTCCTTGCAATCAGTGAGGTCAACCAAAGGTTGCTTCGCCTAAAAACAAAACAAAACAAATTAATAATCAATAAAACTGCAATGAACATTTATCGTTTCAGTCTTTTTGTGAACATATGGTTTTAGTTTTCATTGGAGAAAAAGCTCCAAATGGAATTTCTGGCCTATAGAGTGAGTATATAAGTAACTTTATTAGAAATTGCCAATCAGTTCTGCAAAGTTAGTTTTATCATTTAACTCTCCCAGCAGCAATGCCCTAGAGTTTTAGGAGCTCCACATTCTCATCGACATTTGCTAATAAAACCTTTCTTTTAGCCATTGGATGGATGTCAGTAGTATCTCATGTGATTTTAAGTTATATATATTGGTGAGTAATAATTTTCTGCGCCTTTTCTTGTGTTTATTAGCTATCCTCATATCTTTTTTTTTCGTAGTGTTTATGTTTTTCCACATTTAGAAATAGGTTATTTTCTTTTTACTGATATGTTGAAATTCTTTACCTACTCTGGAAATCTCTAGAAATAAGTTTATTGTTAGACTTACATACTGCTAATGATTTCCTATTTGTGATTCCTTGCACTGTTAATGAGAACTTGTGATAAGCAAAAACGTTCATTTCATATTGATGAAATCAAAATAAAATTTATCAGTTATTTTTATTTTATAGTACGTTTTCATATTTTCTAAAAAAATCTTGCTTATCATGAGGTTTAAAATATATATTTTTATATTTTCTTCCAGAAGCTTTAACATTTCAGCTTTTATATATAATTCTATGACATACACCAACATATTTTCTTTCCTTTTGTTGTTTTGTTTTGTTATACATATATTCAGTGATTCTAAGATTCTAAAAGCATTTGTTGAAACAACATTTTTTCCCATTTGAATTTGACATTTTTGTAAAAAAAAAGGCAATACACCTGAGTCTACTCCAGTACTCTACTCTGTTCCATTGAGTTATCATCTGTATGTATGGCAGTATCATAATGCTATTTCTCTCATCCCCAGTAAGCCTGAGAAACTCCATTTTCGAACTCTTCTTAGTTCAGGAAATGAGATCTTTACACATAGCAATTTACTAATCAAATTATTCAGTTTTCTAATTCAAGATATCCATGCTCACTATACCATATCGTTCCTATCACCTCACTCTGTAAATTTCACTATAACTCAGCTTAGCCCCAGTATCATAAGATTGAAAAAAACTTTTATTTGGTGATGGGAGCATTAAACATGAAGCGACATTTAAAAGTAAATCTAAAAGTTGCAATTATCTTAATTTACCAAAAACACGAGACCTATGAGAACAGTTAAGGGTAAGTATAAAAAGATAAGTCGGATGACTGAAGCAGAAAAAAAAATGTACTTTTTATTCAAGGAAGAATGAAAGTTCAGTGTTTTACAGTAAAAGGAATTAAAGTTCAGTTGTTTTACAGTAAAAGGAAAGTTTATATAGAAACAGAAGACAAAGATAACAATATAGGATGGCTACCTGTGGATATCCTATTAATCGGAAGTTATTATTCTCATGCAAACAAGTGCAATTATCTAATTGGATAAGTTTACTCCAGTCTACACAATTAAGCTATTTTTATTCACTTTCTACACTCGGCTTGTAAAATAATTTCTCTGGGAAGCTTTGTTGACTTCTAAAGTAGTTAAGATCTTATAGTTAAATTGTACTTATATAATTTAAAGCTCGTATACAGCTTTAATCATTGTTGTAATTAAATAGTTATTTGGTTAACCTTGCTGGTGGTAAGTTAGAGAAACAGGAGCCACATTTTTAAAACTTGTTTTTAAATTTTCTCATCACAGAGTAGCATATGAATGAATGCATTCTCCTTGAAAAAAAAAATCGTAATAGAACATTTGTTCATGATGCGTTCCCTAAGAGCAGAACCGAATGAATGTTATTTGAGAACTGACTGATACCGACAAGATGTTTGATGATGTACTAGTAAGGCATGACTAATAAAAAATATAAGAGTTAAGGTTCGGAAGAAACAAAGCTGTTATCTGTAATCACTAATGTGATGAGAAGAAATAATAGAAATTGGTGAAATAAATTGCATAGAAATGACTCCTGATGAGTTTCCTGGGAACTGAATATATTAATTCATAGAAGTCAGAACCACATGCTGGCTGGTAAAAAGTTGACTGGAAATTTCTGGAAATAGAGAAGCTTGGTTAGCAACAGCTTGACACCTGAACCCCTGCATTTACAGAACCAGTGAGTGTAACAGATGGGCAGGGGCTGCATCAGGCGGAAGCTGGAAGTCTGGTAGGGACGGGACCTGTAAGAGACCTAATGGGAACTTGGTAAGGGAGTGGGAATGTCTATGTAGGGGACTGGAGACCTGGGATCGCTGTTGTTAAGTTGCTGGCATATAGGGAGAACCTCATCTTGTCCTGGTAAAATCAGAATGTTTTAGAAGAATTAGGAGTATGAGCTGGCTGTTTCTGAGTAGCTTTGTATGAAATTGGATAAAGTTTCTTGAGATATAATGATAAAGTTTTTATACTTTGAAACTTATACCCTTAAATGAGACATTATTATATTTAACTTCAGCACCAGTTGTGATATTACAAATTTATAGTCTCCAACATTGTAATTACTCCTTTTGTATAGGTTTTTCATTATATTGCTGTGTAATTACTGTTGAATCTATCCCTGATTTATTTTTAAAAGGAAGTTTACTTTTTAACTAAAGTATTTCCAGGATCCAAAGAATCACTTTCACATCTGAAATCTGCAGATAATTTTTCAACAATTAGAGATAGCCACAACTTAGCCAAAAAGATTTCCTCCTCATTAATGCAATTTTTTTCTATGTTTGCGGCCTCTGAGATAACAGTGACTCACAAGTGGGAGTTTGCATGGGGGGAGGGCTTGGATTGCTGCATTTTCAAAAATCGTGAAACTTATAAACTAAATAAGATTGAGTTCACAGGGGAGCACTCAACATTGCCATTTCAAATTTTGTCAGGAAAAGCCAAAAAAATTTCTATATTTTCTCTCACTATTTCAATCCCTTTAGGTTTCCCAGTAACACTCTGGAACTAAGATTGTTTTCCAAGCAATCTGGTGGTGATTATGATGGTGGTGATAATGGGGAGCAGAAGAAGGAAGAAGGCAATTGAAAAGGAAAGAAGATGAGATCACATGGTACAATTAAAAGTGTTTCAAAATGAAATGTAGGGACCAGGGATTCTATCCTTATCTTTATCACTAACTTGCAGCCTAACCTAGAAACTAGCTAGGTTTCAAGTTCCTTTAGGTTTCAAGTTCCACATTTATACGATAAGAAAAGCTTAACTATCTATCCGGTCACTTATATCTCTCAAATTTATGCATTTAGGAAGAGAGTGGGACATTTCATTTCCTCGAAGGAATGGCACCTTTGGCAATTCCATTAATCCCGTGCACCTCTATTTTGTCACTTACTTCAAGGGCCTTAGAATATAATACGTAAATTCCTCACAGGTCTGCTTGAGGGTAAATGAAATGATATATAGGAAATTTCTTTAAAGATGTCTTTGCTCTACACAAAGATATCAGTTTGTTTTTATGTTTGGCTCATTTACAACAAGCTATATTTTTATCAATTTATTTTCTGAAGTAATATATTTATAAAGGCTTAGAAGGTAATCATAAAAAAATCACCAATTTCCTGGAGAGATTCAACTGAACCAGACATACAGACTGCTCTTGAAGCTCATTTTCAGCTACATTGAACTTGAGCCTTGAGAAGGCACCAGGATGGAACCTAGACCCTTACACCTGGTTCATTGATAACTTCCTTACACACATTTAGACAAATGAATCAGACTAGAAGCTGGTTGTTAGAATGCAAAATTCAGATGCTATTGCTAACCAAAGTGGGGTGAATTCAGTTCTAGTTACTAAAAGATCATAGACATTCTTTTCTAAATTTTATGAACATTTACTATTTCTCCATTTCATTTTTATCATAAAGCCATATAAAAACTAAACCATACAAAACCATATAAAAAAATCTTTGCTTTCTATATTCCTGGTGTATTTGCTAACTTCTTAATTTTCTCCTTTGCCAGCACAGAAATATGTTCAAGTGAGCTCTGAGTGAATTCAATTCTCCTCTGCTCCTGAGATTTACAGAGATAATTGCACCTTCAAACTATGAACTTTCAGAAAATACCACTTTAGAAGAGTTAAAATTCTAAAGATATTAGTTAGGAACTGGCACACACTTAGGCTTTCACAGCTTATTTACAGTGGAATATTCATCTTATATTTTTATTCCACAAATAAACAACAAAAATAAAAATAAAAATAAAGATAACAAACCACTGCATGATTTTTGGATTAACTTTATTACATTCAGGTCATGTAAATTTTATTTTGTGGATAAAATCTATGGAAATAAATCCTACTACAAATTTTGGCTTTAGACTTTAAATTTGGGTGATTGTTTATTTAGTGCTGGAAATAGTTTTTAGAAGCTTAAAATGAGTAGATATGATAGAAATGAATTATACATTTTTAACTTAAAAACATCATATTATAGTAAATTAATACTATCCATAATCATCCAAACTTAAAAAAAAGAGTGTAAATTGGGAAATAATTTGAAATGCATGATAATGATGATACAATCTAGTAAAATTTGAGTGATACAGCTGTTTAGAAGGAAAATATTAGATCTTAATGTATATGTGAAAATACGAGAAAGCTTGAAATCAAATTTTTAGTACCCTACATGAGGAAGCTAGAAATATTAGCAATTTAAACCAAAAGAGAACTTAAGATAGGACATTATAAAGATATGAACAGAAATCAATAAAATTGAAGTCAAACATGAAACAAAACCAACTAGGTCAAAATTTGGGTTTTGTGAAAAATCAATTCTTTTAGTTTTTAAAAGAAACATCATATAGGAAAAAAAGTGACTAATAGCTGCACACAATTTAAATAAGTACTTGAAAAAAAATATTTTTTGTATTCCAAACCAGAATTAATTAATTTTTTCTTCATTTAACAAGTAAAGTAAGTCTCTTACCCTTCCTTATTCTTCCTGTTTTGCAAACATTTATTCAAAATAGCCTTCATGGAAAACTTAAGAGTAACCACATTCAAATGTGCATTTTGGATTAACTTTATTACATTCAGGTCATGTAAATTTTATTTTGTGGATAAAATCTATGGAAATAAATCCTACTACAAATTTTGGCTTTAGACTTTAAATTTGGGTGATTGTTTATTTAGTGCTGGAAATAGTTTTTAGAAGCTTAAAATGAGTAGATATGATAGAAATGAATTATACATTTTTAACTTAAAAACATCATATTATAGTAAATTAATACTATCCATAATCATCCAAACTTAAAAAAAAGAGTGTAAATTGGGAAATAATTTGAAATGCATGATAATGATGATACAATCTAGTAAAATTTGAGTGATACAGCTGTTTAGAAGGAAAATATTAGATCTTAATGTATATGTGAAAATATGAGAAATCAAATTTTTAGTACTCTATATGAGGAAGCTAGAAATATTAGCAATTTAAACCAAAAGAGAACTTAAGATAGGACATTATAAAGATATGAACAGAAATCAATAAAATTGAAGTCAAACATGAAACAAAACCAACTAGGTCAAAATTTGGGTTTTGTGAAAAATCAATTCTTTTAATTTTTAAAAGAAACATCATATAGGAAAAAAATGACTAATAGCTGCACACAATTTAAATAAGTATTTGAAAAAAAATAATTTTTTTGTATTCCAAACCAGAATTAATTTTTTCTTCATTTCCTTTAACAAGTAAGGTAAGTCTCTTACCCTTCCTTATTCTTCCTGTTTTGCAAACATTTATTCAAAATAGCCTTCATGGAAAACTTAAGAGTAACCACATTAGACAAATGTGGAAAGTTAATAAATTTGTTTTCAGAGTATAGAATCTTAGTTCATATCCTCGGCACCAATCAGAGAGGCTTGTAACCTCATTCTCTTCTAGTCTATATTTATCTCTAATTCTACATGTGCATAATGGCAAATAATGATGGGTATTAGTTGAAGGAGACTTTCCATGCACTCAGATCCTGGTTAACCAAGCCCCGACCTCCCAACCTTGTACTGGTTAGGAGTAGTTTTGTTTTGTTTTGTTTGTTTGTTTTTTAGAAAAAATGAATTACTCGTCAATATTACACAACTTGGCACTTTCAAAATATGTGTGCTCTTTACTGTGGAAATAGTGACTTGTGATATTTCCATTTGTGGGTCTCTATTCCTGAGATATGGATCCAATAGTTTCTGATCTGAGGAATACTATCCATAGATTATGGTACTGACTTTTTCAATTGTACCCACTTCTAGAAATTGATAACCAAATCATCGAGCATCAAATTAATTAATTTGATAGTTAATTTTTAAAGATACAAATTTTATAATTTATTTTCAACCTTTTAAATATTTCATTCCACTTTCTTCTGGCCATAAGAAAGTCAGCTGCATTTCTTGTTACTATTCCCTCATATGTAATATTTCTTTTTTTCTCTGGCTACTTTTAAGGTTTTCTTTTGTCTTTACTTTTTATCAGTTTACTATAATGTGCCAAAAGCTGGATTTTTAAATTTATTTTAAGTCAAAATAAATTTATCCTAAGATTCTTGGATTTGTGAGTTGAAAGTGTTTGTTTGTTTGTTTGTTTATTTCATGATGGCTTTTTTTGTCAAACGTACAAAATTTTTTACTACAGTTTTTCTGTTTCTTTTTTCCCCCCCTGGGACTTTTGTTATATAGTTTTTGGATTGCTTGAAATTGTTTCAACAGGTTTTCAATCTTTACTCTGTTTTACTTTGCTTTTTTTTCCCCTGTTCTTTGTTTCTCTATGTAGCTTAGATTGGATAATATTGTGTTTTTAAATTCATCTTCAAGTTCACTTATCCTTACTTCTGTCTTGTAAAATATTCTCTTAATACTATTTTTATTTTAAATCTTCAACTTTCTGTTTGAGAATACCAATTTTTAAAATTATTTCCATATTTTTAAATTCCCCATATATTTATCAATTATATTCATCTTTCTCTTAAATTATTCACATATGCATTAGAGCCATTTTAAAATCCTTTCCAACTAATTCTAATATTTATGATAAATGTGATTTGTTTCTATTGATCGATTTTCTTTAGATTAGGGTAACATTTACATGTTCTCTGAAATTTTTTGTAAGGTTTTTATTGCATTACAGGTATTCTATATAAAAAAACAGTGGATTGTGAAATATAAACATTTATATTTATATACCCATATGACAGTATTTATGCACACATATTATTATATGATTAATACACGTACGTGCACAAATATGCACCTCCAGTTTCCCTAAACTCCAGTCAGACATGCTTCCACTCTGATCTGAGTTCATTATCACATTCTATATTTTAACTGGGAGGGAAGTTGTTTCATATTTTCAGACTGTGTCAGTTTGCCTTTGAATTAATTTGAGTTTTGTTAGTTTTAATTATTCTATTTTACAGTTTTAGCATTTTCATGTTCATTTTTATATATTCTAGCACTCTGTCAAAATTGTTTTTTTATTTCTTAAGAATAATAACCACGATTATTTTTCTGTATATTTCTAAGATGTCCATTACCTAGATCTCTTGTAGGTTTGTTTATACATTGTGTTGTCTCTTGGTATGGTCTTTCTTTCTTTCTTTCTTTCTTTCTTTCTTTCTTTCTTTCTTTCTTTCTTTCTTTCTTTCTTTCTTCCTTTCTTTCTTTCTTTCTTTCTTCTTGGTAGGACTGGTAATTTTTAATCAATTATCATAGATAATTTGAGGCCCTAAATGGGTCTATCTGTAGAGGAATTTACTTTGGATGTACCAAGCTGGGGTATGATTACTAACACTCTCCTATTATCAAGATTGATGCAATTCAAAAGTTGGCTTTAGTTCCTATATATCATATTCTATGTTTTCTTATCTTTAAAATTCTAGTAGAGTCTTTAAAATCTTAGAACATTTCAAAAGCCTAGAATGTTTACCTGTATTCCCAGCTATTTAGAAGGCCCTGGAATCCAATTCTGTTCATTCACACCGTGAGCTCATTAACATTATTGGAATCGATGAACAACTCTAGGAAGAAAATGGTCAAAACACCAACATTTTTTTGATTTAGAACCTCTCCTAATTTTGATCTAGCAGTTTTTAACCTGATGGTGCTCTAGTGTTTGTGCAGATTATTTTATCTAGTTTTATTAGGGTTCTTATTGCTGGAGTGATTTAAACTACCCAGTTTAATGCTGTCAAACATTATATTTGGTAAATAATATCATGTTAAACTTCCACATATAAGGGTGGTTGGTAAAAATGTTTATTTTATGATATATGCAGAATTATTTAGAATGGACAAAAAATCTGGAGCAAGAATTTTCACCAGAAATATGCAGCTATTATAAATATCTAGCCAAATAATGTTTACCAAATAAACCTTTGACTCATTGTAAATCAATGCCCAAACATTCCCTAAACATACCAGGTAACTTTATACCTCTTGTCTTCGATCATTCCATTTTATCTTCTCAAACTACTTCTATTTTATCCTATACTACTTAGACTGCTTTTCATAGTAGACTCTATTCTTCAAGAAATTATGAGCATTAATTTCTCTTTAAGGCTGGGATCTTTGGCCAGACCTTGACTCACTTTAAGCTTCCATTGTCTCATGTTTAAAAAAACAACAACAAAGCACCATAAAATTTATCTTCTTTGAGTACCATTTGAGATTTTAAAGAAATAATGACTTGAAAATCTCTTGGAACGTTGATCTAGCTCAACATAAAGGTAATGCTTTTTTTATTATTAGATTTGTCTCCAAATCAAATGGTATCTGACATTGCAGTGTCTTGTTTTCTGGAATAAGTGGCCTATAAAATATTAACAGGTGACTATGAAAAAATAAAAATAAAGGATCTTCCTATTTTGCTGACATAAAGGCTGTGGTTCTTAACAGAATGTAGTTTGAGCCATTGGAGAGCATGGAAGTAAAAGCCCACACATCCTAAAGCAAAATCTTTACACCAAGAATAATTGGCTTCCTCCTTATATAATGTAAATAAATGAATTTCATGGAAAAGGACTCATAGAGATTCAGAGATTTGGTCACTTTGCAAACCAATATCAGATGAACTTAATACAAGTTATTCAAGCTTTATATTTAGTATTTTCTGAAAATATACAGACACAAGTTAGATTTATATTCAATTTTTATTTCATGTGCAAACCCAGCAGTTTTTATAAATTTTATTCTTCCTCTTTACATTCCATATACATCCACAAACTTTTGTGTTTTTCTTCTCCTGTGAAGAGAAATACAAGACTTCACATGATTTGAAGAATAAAGCTTTCTAAGCTCTTGATTTGTTTATTTATATAAAGTTTATATTAAAATGCAAACAAAATCTAAAGATCAAAAATTTTATTTCAAATCTCTTAACCCCTAGAAATCTAAAGCTTGTTTTGTAAAGCAAATTAATCTCTTACATATATAAACTCAATAAATACTGAAAGGAATTCCTGGTCAATAAATAAGAAAGAAATAATAACAACAACATATATGGCTGCCAGAATAAATATGTTTATTTACTTAAGACAAATAGATTTTCTTAATTGTTAAAGGATATCTAATCATTGGATGACTTCCATCACCAATGAAACTATAATTTAAAGTTCAGTTTGTTACTTAGTTTTACATTTTGCAAGAACCAATCTGTAAGCTAGGCTGAGTGGTCATAGAGTAGATGAGCAGTCTTTGGAGACCATGAAGAAAGTTATTGCTTCTGAGAATAAAATAGTTGACATTCTACAAAAATTTGAAACAAGCTGAAAACATTCAGCAAGTTAACCTGTAAAAGCGAGATCCACAGACTGGCTGGTAGCAAAATGGATGGAGCTTCCAAAAACCAAAATAGGTTGGATGGCAGAATCTGGATCGATAGCCCAAGGTAGGGAAATCAGGGATTCTATAACCCAGGGGTCCAAAGCCCCTGGAACCACAGCCCAGTGAGTAGCAGCTTCTGGATCCATAGCCCAGGGAGCAGCCTCTGTGAGACCCAGAGCCCAGAGACACACTGTAAGTTGACTGACAGGGCCTGAAGAGTGTGGAGGTCCTCGGAGGGTAGCAAGAGGTCCTTGGGCAGTAACTGGACACCACACAAGACTCCTGACAGCTGGTGGGCTTACACCAGGACTTCTGGCAGCCATGGTAGAGAGAGGAGCTCAGCTGGCAGGTGCTGGGAGAGCAGAGACCAGTGCTATAGACCAGGTTGCTGGGGTAGGAAGAGCCACAGGAGGAGCCTGAGGAGCCCAGGTAGCCCCCACAGGAGAGGGAGAAGTTTCCAGAGCAGCAGTTGTAGGACATGTTGACCAGAGATGTGAGTTTAGCTGAGTTCCAGTAAGAAGGTTTTGAGGTTCATTTCTACCTCCTGGACTGTGGCATTTATATACTCTCAGCAATGGTGTTGAAAGCTACGAGGGCATCATTCCTACATTTGTACTCTCTCATTTGCATATTATTAACTCAACCATCATTTCTGTAATTGCAACTGCATAATTTCCTGCATATTGTATTTATGGTACTATAATAATAAAACACAAAGCCAATAAACTACTCTTGTGTCAGAAATGCTATGACCGTTTTACATTAATGACCATCCCATCATGGCCAGGAATGTCTCTCCTTTACTTACTGGTATATGCTGCTCGTGTGTCTGATTCTGGCTATGCTGGGGTATGCATTCCTTCTAAGGGTGGAGGTTAAAACGACATCACTTTTCTTTTATTCTTTTATTTGTTTAGATGCATAGCTTTGGGCTTGACAAAAAGTCTTCTAAAGATTGAACCTATTTGTGATCACTTATTCTTATTCTCAAAATATCTACCGAGTATTAAATATTAATGTAGAGTATCTCATATCCAATGGAGAAGGCTCAACAATGTTACAAATAGAATTGAGGAATTGAGGAAGGCTAGGAACAGAAGGAAACCTGGATAAACATTTGGAAGCAAGACACAACTAACTATGTACACCTAAATGTTATTCTTGTTCATGAAATTTTCAATGTTTCTGTCAAGTTCAGAGTTACACTGCCTTTCTCCACATAGATAAAGCTCCTGTTCTTTGAAGGAATGAATTATATACTGATTCTGAGACTTTCATTCACGAATCTTTAAAACTACAAAATGTGGATGTCTAGTAACTAAAGTTTGAATAAGAAAAGTATTTATAGTCCAAAGAAATTAGATCAAATTCACAACTTTCTAAGCTTCCAAAGTTTATTTTCAGATGCATATTGCATAAACAATAACATAAAAATATTTCAATGCCAGAATGAATTAGTGTATTAGATTATAATCATTTAACTCTTTATCCATTTTTGGCAGAAAATAAATTAGCACAAACTTCATCAGTGATGCTGATTTTACAATTAAGTCATTAGAATTAGAGGATTTAGGAAACCATCTGCTAGTAGGTGTTTAATGGAAAGAGACTGGTTAAAGAGCTGGTGGATCAAAGACTAAAAAGATAGTTGCCACTGAAAATAATAAGCATGATGGAACTTCTAGTAGACATTTTGATGACTTTGCTTTAAAAGTACCGTAACTCAACAAGTTGATCAGTAGAATCCAGAGAGATAAGTCATTGGTAACGAGATGGCTGAAGTCTCCTAAAAGCAAAATATATTTTTCCTGAGTTATGAATCCAGGCACAAACCGGATTCATAGCTCAAGAAAGGGAAGCCAAAGACTTCATAATCCAAGGATGGGAAGACATGGGATCCATAGCCCAGTGAGTAAAAACTTCTGGATCCATAGCCATTGGAGTAGCAACTGCTGGATCCAGAACCCAGAGAACCAATGTAATTTGACCAGTTGGGACTGCAGAGTGTGGAGGTCTTTGATTGGTAGCAGGATGTCTGGCAAGGTCTGGGCACCACACAGGACACCTGGCAGCTGGTGGACTCACAGCAGGTGTCCTGACCACCACGGTAGAGAGAGGAGCCCAGCTGGCAGGTGCTGGAAGAGCAGAGGTCAGTGCTGTAGACCAGGTTGCTGGGGTAGGAAGAGCCACAGGAGGAACCTGGGCACAGGTAGCCCCCACAATGCAGGAGGAGAAATTTCCAGAGCAATAGTTCTGAGACATGTTGATGGGAGATGTGAGTTCAGATTAGTCACAGTGAGAAGATTCTGTGCTTTATGGTCATCTTATAGACTGGGTAATTTATATAATATTAATTGGAATGACACAGGACAGGTATAATCTCACATTTGCATAACCTCTTCTGCATATATGTAATTCATTAATTTTCTCTGTACTGGCAGTTGACTAGCTTCCTACCTATTGTATTTATAGGTGCTATAATTTTTTATTACAGCACAGGCCAATGATCATTCCTAAATCAGAATTTCTAGGATTTTTTTTTGTCAGTAATCCTCCTCCTATTATGGCCAGGAAAGCCCCTTCTTTTCTCCCTGGCCGTGATCCCATGTATATGTATTCCTGCTTTGCTCTAGGGTTCTCTCTGCCACTTTTCTACTATGTCAAGTGATCAGTGGCATAGCTTTTTTTTTTTTTAAGGATGCTTCTAATGATTGATTCTACTTGTCACCGCTGATTCACATTTTCCAAATTTATTTTCCATCTATCACGTATTATTATACAGTGCTTCTCACATCCAGCAGAGGGAAGAAAAATAACATATAATGAGAAATGGCTAGAAACAGAAAGAAACCAGGCAAACATTTAAAGACAAAATGACTCAACTGAGATGGAGTCACCAGGAGAGTTTGATTTGAGCCACCTGGAGAGGGACTGGGACTAATGATGATAATGTGGGAAACTGCGAAAGAGAATGGAGGAACGGAGATTTTAAGTATCTTTTCTACTTTCTTCTAGCCTATGGATCTTTTAATACAAATGCTATTTAAATATATTGTGTGAAAAGAAATATGGTTTATGTATTTCACATGTGTCCATTCACATCATCCAAATTTTAAAAGAATCTGGAGTCTGCATCCTCAGGCTTTTCGCTGCTTAGACTATCAATGAGTTTTGTGCATTTTCGAAGTCAGTCCTTTTCTGAAACATTCTTCAAAAATATAAAATATTCTTTTATTACCCCTATTCATTTTATTTTTCCTTTGAATAATACAATAACTGAATGTTAATTTTCAATGGGTTCACTCTGTCAGATAATCCTGCACTGAAATAAATACTAACAGAAATTTTTGAGCCTGAAGGAAAACAATCTTAGAAGAAAATATTAAATTTCAAGAAAGAATAGAGAGTATATTTGCTAGTTGGATTCTCCAGGAAGCAGGCACCGAGACAGGGGTAGAAGAACAAAAAACATTTGCAAGAGTAGCATCTGTGAAAGAAAGAAAAAGCCATTCTACCACCTTGTTTTGCTATTGACCAGGAGTTGCCACAAAAAAGTAAAACCAAAAAACTTGACCTTGGCTTAAAATTTCAAGCAGCCCTTAAGGAAACCAAAGAAGAAGGATGTCAGCTAACATCACTTGTCACAGACATCTATTCCTTTTTTGAAGTGATATGAGTTCCAGTACACATCTGTACCTGGCATAGTCCACCACTTGCACCTTGAGGGGCAGCTTGTCAGGCCTCTCTTCCTAAGGGGAAATGCTAAAGTGTAAGATCAGTGGGATGAAACACAGTTCCTTCATTGCATTTGATCTTGGAGCTACAGTTGGTGATCATCCTCCTCTTCCTTCACTCTTCCTTATAACTGTGCTGCACCCTCAGTTACCACCTCTATTGGTCTTGGATTTTTTGGTAGTGTTACCCAAGCCCTTATTCCTGAGACGTATGCACCCTTTTTTCTTGCTAGAGTTTCTGCCTTTGACAAATCACATCCACAATTGGACAGACGGTTCCAAGAGCCATCCGAGTAAATCAACTGAGCTCCACATATACTCTCCCTACCCTCACTGTGTAAGAGTAACCCTGCCTCTTTCTACTACTCAGGGTCATATACCCTTGGATGGAAGGTAACTCTTTTTTATGCCTACTGGTATCTGAAAACAAGGAGCACAAAGTGCTTAGGCAGCAGCTGTAGCTGTATTGTAGTTCAGTGAGACCTTTGATATGTCCCTTAGCAAGTCGGCCTCTGGGACCTGGGCAACTATCCTTGAAAATTCCAGTTGCAGAAAAAGGAAGCACAAAGTACTTAAATAGGACATTGGGAGTGACAGTAAGTGAATATTTGCTGCCCAATCTTTTAAAGGAGTTGCCTCCATGCTAATACTTCAGCTTTGCTGTCAGTAGGCCAGTCTAATGCACCATCAGACATATAGCTTCAGAGCGATGTTTTTAATAAAACCTGTGGATCTCACTTGACACTATCTCTACTATAATGAACCCACTTCACGCTATCTCTACTGTGAAGAGGATTTTCTGTGCGGATGCTACATCATGAGGAATTCCGTGTTGGTGGATCAAGTTTTTGATCAGCTCCTGACTAGCGGTGCTGATGAGGTAAGCATGAAAAGTAGGCTCCCACTCTGAATAGGTGTCTATGTGTTTGAGAGTGAACCACACTGATCCTTCCAGGGCAGAAGCGGGCCATGTTCAAGTTGCAACCAAGTGGGTAGATGGTCTCCTTGAGGAATAGTGGGAATTTAGCATTAGCCTTTGTTGCTGACAGATTGGACATTCACAGGTGGCATTAAATATTTATAACGGCCTTGTAAGTAGAAGCTCATGCTGTTGAGCTCATGCATAGCTGCTGTGGTCACTTTGTTCGCTTGCTCATCTTGCCAGTATGGTGGCAGAAGCGTTTGGCTACTGAGTGTTTAGGTCCTCTTCCATGGTGGATGCATTCTAGCGGGCATTAAGAAGAAATACAAAGATCTTCACATTTTGAACTCATTTGCATATATCTGTCCACATGTCTCTACCCTAGATTTCCTGTATCAATATTCTAAGAGTCTCCCTTCTAGGTCCCTAACTACTGGTCAGGTTAATTGCCACTGTCCAAGAATCTAGATGTATCATCAACTGTGGCTACTCTTTTTCCCCTTTTATACAAATTGGATAATCAGGTGCTGGCCATAAAGTTCTGCCCATAGAGAAAATATTTTTTTCTCCCCACAGTGATTAAAGACATCACATAATGAGACAATCTATCTGCAAACCTGGTGCAATCCTGGTTGGTGACATGGGAGTCTGGACTCTTGCTCATGCAGCCTGTTTTCTTGTTTTGTTTATGTTTTTTCCTATATTAGCTATTTCCTTCTTGCAATAGATTGCTACTGGGTCTGCCTTCTTTTATGACTTGGAGAGTTCAACAGGACCCAGCTCCTGATGGACAGCTACAGATGCATGATCACTTGTCCCATCGTCAAGTTTTGTATCTTTACCAGGCCCATGTAGTATCCAAGGAGATGATTTTCCAAAGGTATATTAATTCTTTACTGCAAATTACAACGTCTTGCTCTATAATTTTATTTGCCTGTGTTGTGATTCTCACACTAGGGCTTGCCATAAACTCTACAATGCATTTTTTTTTGTACCACAAATACCACCAACACCATATGGTCTGCCATATTGTGTATTTAACGTGAATATATATATTTATATACAATAAGTATATATAACAATACATTATTTCATAAAACATTGGACAAAAGCCTTATTTTATAAAATATTTACGAATGTTTAAACAGGTAGAAAATAGAGTGAAAGTAACAAAGCAGAAAGCTATTTTAACAGTATAAGAGAAGGCAAATTCTAAGATTAATATGATCCCAAACTCAAGATATCCAAATAGTGAAGTAATAGATACCTATTATACATCTCTAGTCAGATTTTTCATTGTTACGTCATACAAATTATATCTTGATTTCCAATAACTTCCTTAACAGAAGTACCAGTAAACCTTTCTGTTTAGTTCATTTTATTTTATCTTCTCAAAATTCTCCTTATTCTCTCCCACACTTGTGTCTTTACTTCTTATATTAGTCCCCATCTGTCATGAAATCTTGGATTGCAGTTTCTTTATAAGACTGGGACCTATTGTGAAACCTTGAACCACTTCAAATCTTCATTTCCTTAAGTATAAAATAACTGTAGTTCCTAAAATGTATGTTTTTCATAATTCTCATAGCAATCTAAACATTAATGAATAGCAAAATTCTTTGAACATTGCTTTTTATCTCTGTGTAAAGATAATGTTTTTGTTATTAGCTTTAGCTTTACTTATCTTAGCATTTTATTATTTTCTGAAATATTTGGCCTATAAAATATCAGAATGACAACATAAAATATGAAAACAAGGGACCTGCAAAAATATGTTGAGATATGAATGAAAATAATTTCCAATGATATAAAAGAATCCCCCCCGCCCCCATCATGTTTAGTTTGAGTTTTGGATACAAGAAAGTGAAACTCCACAACTCATGAACATAATTAATTCTCACCAAAGATAATTAACTTCCTCCTTACACTTGTGTAAAAGTTAATTACATACAAAAGTATTCAGTGAGTTGAAGGGATATCATTATTTCTGCTACCCAACGTTGACTCAATCAAAGAAAGCTATTTAGACTAAAGTACAAATCTTCCCATATAGCCTAATTTTTTCCCCACTCAGTTATATTTTTCAAGTTTTGTGGGGGTTTTTTCCTATGGTTAACAACCATTAAGGCCCACATCCTTTGAAACAAATGTGGTCTGTACTGCCTCTGAGATAATTATCCAGATAAACTCTATGCATGCAATATAAGTATTCCTGAACACAGCAGTTTTGAAGAAGGAAATGTTTAAAGCCTAAAATAAATTATTTCAAATTTACCAATCTACTAGATTTCCAAAGTTTGCATAGTAAACTTCAATCTAAATAGCCCTCCCCAAATAAAAGCAAAAATAAAACAAAAACAAACAGAAAACAAAACTCAGCTGATTAAAACTAACAATAAAAATTAGTAGCATATTAGAAGTCAGAATGAATGTTTATTAGATTATATTAATTTGGATTTTCATCTATTTTGAGAATAAAATGCATAAATGAAAATCCTATTAACTCATTAACATTAAATCATTGTTTATTAAAATAAATTCCATTAATTGATCTAGTAATATATTTCATTAATTCTACTATAGAATTAATTCATTAAATAGAATTAATCATTAAGTTCAGTATAATGTTAGTGATAATTTTTTGGTCAGAGAGTTTTTCCTGAACATCATGAAGATGATAGATGCTCTGTTTAAAGGTTGGCTATTGCTCAAAATGTCTGAACCCTCAGCAGGTTGATTAATAGAAGCCAGATCCACATGTTGGTCTGTAACACAATGATTGGCAGCTCCTGGAGGCAAAGTAAGTTGGGCGGCAGAATCTAAATCCATAGCCCAGAGACGGGAAACCACAGAGGCCATAATCCAGGGGTCGGAAGCTCCTGGAACCACAACCCAGGGAGTAGCGACTTCTGGATCGGTAGCCCACGGAGCAGCTGCTGCTGGACCCAGAACCCACAGATGTGGTGTAAGCTGACCGGCAGGGACTACAGAGTGTGGAGGTCCTTGGGCGGTAGCAGGATGTCTGGCAAGGGCTGGACACCACACAGGACGTCTGGCAGCTGGTGGGCTCACAGTAGGTGTCCTGACCACCACGGTAGACAGAGGAGCCCAGCTGGCAGGTGCTGGGAGAGCAGAGGCTAGTGCTGTAGACCAGGTTGCTGGGGTAGGAAGAGCCACAGGAGGAGCCTGGGGAGCAAAGATAGCCCCCAAGACAGTGGGAGGAGAAGTTTCTAGAGCAGCAGTTGTAGGACATGTTGAGGGGAAATGAGAGTTCAGATAAGTCACACAGAGGCTTCTGAGGTTTAATGTCACCTCCTGGACTGGGGCATTTTTATACTCTCAGCTGTGGGTGTGGCATTCTTCACAGTCATGGATTCCATACTTGGAATTTCTTATTTGTGCAATTCAGTAATATTTTCTGTAATTGTAGATGAATAATTCCTTTCATCTCATATTTATGGGTAAATTCATCATGTTGTTATATCACTAAGTGAACGAACCATTCCAAAGTCAAAATTCTATGACTACATGGTATTAATGCCATCCACTCACATCCAGGAAAGCCCCTACTCATATCCTTAGCCCAGAATCATTGTGTATTTGCCTGTATATTGGCTGGAAGAGGCTTACTTCTAAGGGCAGGGATGGTGATGAAGTCACTTTTTTCTGTCAGTGGAATAAAAACACCCTGTTTGTTACCCATATTTTCCTTTCCCTCAATTTAATTCATTCCCTAAAATTATTTCCCATGTATTTTATTATATAATATATTGTTTCTCAAATCCATTGGAAAAAGGAAAGTAGATAAGATAAATTGAATGAGAAACATGGTGGGTCACAGAGATAAATCAGCACAAGTATTTAGAGTCAAAATGACTAAAAAAAGACTAATTTGAATCTAAGACTCAGTGGATAGCAACCTGTGCACCTGTGAAAAGAGTCAAGAAGTCAAATATTCTTGAGGCGAGAGGAGATAACTAATGACTATGGGTTTTTCCATCTCTGTGTAATTTAAATAAAAAGTTCCATATCAATATGGTTTGTGGCTTTTCATATGTACCTTGCCTTTCTTGTCATTTATATTTACAATTTGTCTGGAGACCCGTCTCTTCCAGAACAACTCCCATCACATAGTACATTTTGGACAATTTCCCCTTTAGATCCTTTCAGATAATTTTCTCCTTCATTGTAAAAAATGCTTTTTTCCTATTGTAATTTTAAAATAATAAAATGGCATTTTATTATTTTAAAAAAGTAAAATATCTAACTATCATTTTTATAGAGCTCTCTGTGTCAGGAAAAACTGAGCTAAAATGAATGCTGAAGGATTCTCTCCAGTTAGACAATAAACTCGGAGGGAAATTAGGGATTGCAGAAGAGAAAAAGATGACTGAAATATAAGTGAATTATGTCTAAATACTCATTGTGTACAACACTAATTAAAAGATGTGTGGTTCTTAATATACAGGGAGAAGTAAACAGTCATAAATTAAGAATGATCATAAAAATCTCTTAAATTGCTTAAAAATTAAGCTTGGAAAAAAACCTTAAAAATGTAATATTATAGCATTAACCTACTTATCACCTCTGAAAGCATGAAGGTAGATAAAAAGAAACAAGATAAATCACATGACAACAAAACAGTAAATATGTAGGTAGAAATCTGAATGTTTCAATAATTAAATTAAATGTGACTAAATAATCTATGTAAAAGACAGAATATTAGACTGGGCTAAAAATCATAACTGTTTTCTATTTCAAATAGATTTTTTTAAATATAAGGAAACAAAAGAAAAAAAGTAAAAATATATATCAGGCAAAAGAAATAAATAAAAATCGATAATTCTGCTTTATTAATCTCCAAGTTTGCTATATGATAAGAAATTTGTCAGCTATAAAACAAGATATTTCTTAACAATCATCCTGTCAGCCTTCTAAGATGATACACATTATTTTATTTTTCATTTAGAGGATACCCTAAAGCCATACCATCAAATAGAGTAGACACTAACCACATAGTATTGAGTTTAATTTACATTTATTAAATTAAATTAAATTAATTAAATTAAATTAAATTAAAATTCAATTTTTCAGTCATAATCACCACATTTCAAGTGCACAGCAGATACATGTGGTTAATGGATACCAAATTTTGGAAACTACAGATAAAAATATTTTCAGCATCACTGAATGTTTTATTAGACAGTATTGCTTTTGAGAACACAGCATGTAGTATTGATTTACTAATATAAATTAATATTTTTACTATTTCCTGTACAATGTAAGAATGTTAGAAATCTTAAGACCATTTATTCTTATTCCAGTTTACGTATTACTATGCTAGGATTGTGTTTTAATTTCATGTATGTTTATTTATGTTAATATATATGTCCATGTTTTTATAAGCAACATTTATTTAAATTTATCTAATATATATCTTTTGTTTACTCTTCATTCCTTCCTACATCTTTTTGCTCTATTCTGGAATTACTTTGCTTTTCACTATGTATAAATTTTATTACATGTTTTAGTGCTGGAAGGTTATTGACAAATTATCTAAGTTCTTAATTATCTAAAAATGTCGATATGTCCCCTTCATTTGTGAAACAGATACTCAAAGTAAATATTCTAAAATTTTTTCCTTCTGAAATTAGAGGGTATCTAAATTGCTTTTCTACTTTTTTTACCGTTTAAATTCAGTTGTCAATCTTATTGTTACCTTTTTAAAGGTAACTTGTATTTGTCCCCCTCTGGTTGATTTAAATTTTTCTCTCTTATTTTCTTGTTCATCAGTTTGACTCCAGTAAAGCCTAGATGTGGATCTTTCTTCATATTTATTGTGCATGGGGTTTGTAAGAGTTCTTAAATTTGTGAATTAATGTTCTATTTGGAAAATTCTCTCTGGATCTCTTTCTATTACATGTTAATTTTCTTAAACCTGGTAATATCCTGACTTGTCAATAGCTGTTAATTTTTCATTGAATAACTATCTATCTATCTATCTATCTATCTATCTATCTATCTATCTATATCATCTATCTCTATCTATTATCTATCTATCTATCTAATTTATCATCTATCATCTCTCTATCATCTATGTATCTATATATCTATCATGTCTATCATTTACCTATCTATCTATCATCTGTCTATCCATCATCTATCTATCATCTATCTTAGCATGCATGTGCATACATAAATGAACAATCTTGTTTTAGGATCCCAATTGAAATTATTTTAGACCTTTCCATATTCTCTGAAGCTCCACTCATATATTTTTTTTTTAGTTCAAATATCTCTTAGGGAACAATCACTAGTTGTCTCTCCAACTGTATCTAATTTCTTTTTAATCCATTCAACAATTTCACATTTATTTCTTTTTTCAATTTTAAAATTTCTACTTGGTTATTTTAATGTTTCAGTGGTCTGACAAAATTTCCAATCTACTCTTTGATTTTCTAAGTATAAAATACTTATATTAATAGCTATGTCTAATATTTTCATTTACTAAATCCCTCACAAGTGTGTCTACTATATAACATATATCTTAGATTTAGTCATTTCTTAACTTCTTGATGCCTGGTAAAGTTTTCTTGAGTATCAGATTATCTCTATATCTATCTCTATATCATCTCTATATTCATTTATATCTATAGCTATATATTCATATATATCTACATAAAGTATATCTAGAATTATATATACATAAATCTATATTTACACTTACATTTATATCATATCTATGTAAAGATATAATTTAAGACTCATTCCTGTTATTTATCTAAGTATTGAAATGATTTGGAACTGAACTTCCGTTCATAGGAAAGGATAAATATTTATAGTTCAATCTAACTCTAAGGTGTTTTCCAAAGTCCTGGATAATTTTGGCCAAAAATCATTGGAAATTTCTACCCTTCAATTTTTTGTTACCCAAGCTTATAAGTTTCATCAACCTCGTTCTAGGACTGAACAACATCCTTAATCTAAAAGTCGTCACAGATTCTTTGACTTGTCCTTGTGAAAACCTTTCTCACGTGTTGGTCCTGATTATTTCTGGACATTTTCACATATATTTTCTTTGTCTAGAGTTTCTAGAAAAAAAGACAGTTCTAAATAATTTTTTTTTCATTTGTAAACATGTCAATTTTTACCTTATTCCCCTTGAAGAACAAACTTGAAATTTATACCTAATCATTGGATGGAATATTTATTTTATAATATATGAAAGGGTGATTGGAATATGAGAGAAATGGGAGTAAGAGTGTTCAATCACAAATCTATTTTAGTGGTTTGAATGGAAGGCGATAAAGACAAGAAATATTGCGATTTAAAGTATAATACTTCTAAATGATGGAGTGATGGTTACTAATCAACTCACACCATATAGAATCTCCTTAAGTTGTAAGTTAACTAAGTTTCCAATTTTTCCCGGAATATACAAGGCTTTTTCAGTTTTTTATGCTTTGCTTATTCCATTTCATCTTCCCAGATTTCTCCTTTGCCCCTTTCCAATACTCCCACGTCTTTGCAATTCAAAATACACTTCATCTTTTAAATTATCATGACAGGTTTCTCTTATAAATTCCTTATTTTCTTTGTGTCTCAATTTTTTAAATTTAATATAAAAATTTATAATGTGTATCTTTCTCTAAGGGTTGTTATACATCCTGAAGCAATAAGGGATAGGGATATTTATTGAACATGTTTTTGAACTCA
The DNA here is from genome assembly GCF_000325575.1 of Pteropus alecto. NCBI lineage: Eukaryota > Metazoa > Chordata > Mammalia > Chiroptera > Pteropodidae > Pteropus > Pteropus alecto. The sequence goes on along the minus strand of NW_006433378.1, from coordinate 19,926,431 downwards.
TTTTTTCTCAGTTTTAGGTTTCTTTTAAAAGCTATTTATCATTTCACTTTACCATGTGCAGATGTAATTCTTCCCTTTTTTTGTTGTTGAGATCCACATTAAATCATCACTTTTGATAACATCAAAAACACTTATTATTTTTTGGCTTGAAACATGAGTAAAAACTAAGGTGGAATATTAACCTTATGATTATAGCTTCTTCCTTTAAATTTCATGGTATTGTTCATTACACATGTGTAGATAAAAAGATCATATTGAATACTCATCAGTGAGATGCAGGTTCTTGATCACTTTTACCAACAAATAATAGGTAATTTCAGTAAAATTATTTAAAATTCATACATAATCATTTTCATTTGTTCTATTCAACTTTCCTTTTATGCATAACCCTAATCATATAAATCAAAATATTATTTTTATCCTCTGTATTTTTTTCTATAACTATCACCTAGTCGGCTATCTTATACCTGTTGGTGTACACATGAAGATCCATATCTCATGAAGAAATTGATGTAATTCCTGATTCTGAGATTCTAATTCCAGCAAGAGTCTTCAACTGCCGATAGCTTGAGTAAGAAAAATGTCCGAGGTCCCTCAAAATTAGTTCAAATCCCCAATTTAGGATTTCCAAACCTATTTACATGCTCATATAAATCTTTTAATAATGTCCATTTTATCTATCAAAATCAAAACCCTAGCCAAAAAACAATTAACAATAAATATAGCTGTGTCTCAGAACCAATCAATTTATTAGAATATAATTATTTGACTTTGCATACAATTTTGGAATAAAATCAAGCGACATGAATTCCATCTCTGGAGCAGAATTTACACTTTATTTTGATTTAGTACATTAAATATAGAATTTTTCAAATAAAGCCCGTCAGCCATATTTGAGGCCTGAGACAATGTTAGAACTTGATAATCAGAGAATAAGAGGATGATTTTTCCTGTAGATGATGAAGATTATGAAAGTTATGAGTCCAGGCATTGATGGTAGCAGACAATGGGATTAGAAATTTAATAAGATGAGCAATAGACATTAGAGCCACAAGGTGATCTGTAATACGAAGACGAGATGGTCCTAGAAATCAAGGAGGATGGACAGCGGCATTGACACCCGTGGCTCAGAAAAGGGAAACCACGGATTCCGCAAGTCAGGGATCTGAAGTCACTGGAACCACAGTCCAATGAGTAGGAGAAGTTTCCAGAGCAGCAGTTGTAGGACATGTTGACGGGAGATGTGAGTTTCTGCTGCATTACAAGGAGATTCCGTGTTTGAATGCTACTCCTGGACTGTGGTATTTAATATTCCCGGCAATGGGTATGGCACCTTACAGTATCATCTTTTCTGTATTTGAAGTCTCTCCTTTAAATACATGTAACTCAGTAATCCTCTTTGTAATTGCAGTTAACTAATTCTTTTTATCTTATACGTATTTGTGAACTCGTTTTTATAGCATTACATCAATAATTACATCTGTTACAAATGCTACGACGGTATGTAATTAATGCCTACTCCATCATGGCCGGGAAAGTCCCTCTTATTTTATTTGTTGATGACTACTTGTACATCCGCTCCTATTTTGGCTGGAGAAGATTTCATTTCTAGAATGGGGCTTGCAATGCTGCAGCCATCTCCCTTTTGTGTCAATGGCCAGGAGGCAGAAATGTGATATTGATTAATGACCTTCTAAAGATTGTCCTTACATCGAACCACTGATTCACCTGCCTATTATAATTTTCCATCTATTATTTACTATTAGCAATCCTTACTATGTCCGGTCTAGAGGGCCAATATAAAATTAAACCAAAGGGAATGAGAAAGATGACTTAGAATAAACATAATTCTGAACATTTTTTTAAATTTAGTGTTTAGAAAAATGAAATCAAATCTAAAGCATGGAGAGACCAATGTGGACACATGTGAAGAAGAACAGAGTGGGAGACATTATTGAGATTATGGGAAGAAACAAGGAACAGTGGTAGAGAGAGATATGAAAATTTTCTTCTACCTCACTGGGCAGCCTATGGATATCTATGTCTTAATTTAATCAAATCAAAATAGTTTCGAAATGAAATTGATTAATGGCTTTTGTATTATATATTTATATTTGGAAAATGTCCTGGTGTCTACCCTCATACAATATCTGTTAATTTCTACTTCAAAATTTTGAATGCCTTTTGAGCATTTCTAAGGTCATGACAAATTTTGTCTTTTTCTCCCTACTTGTGGTACATGATTCTGTCTTAGCTTTCTAACGAGAGGTGGATCCATGATTTGAGTTTTAAAGTTTATAATTTCAGGGGTCCTCTTTAAGAAAAATAATACAATAGTAGATATAACTATAGATGTTAATTTAGAATAAAAATAACATTAACAAACAAAAACTTACAGGTTGATAAAAACCACATATATCACAAAATCAAACAATAATATGATATCATAATCATTACTATCATCTGTAACTTTTCCCCTATATTTTTTGCTGCATAGTCTTTGATTACTTCTACATACGACAATGATTTTGTTAACATGACATTCTGTAGAAAGTATAGAAACATCATTCAGTTTTTTTTCCTCCAGAATTGTATGTTAAACAAATACTTTTAAATTATTTTTGATGACATGGAAAAGTTTCTTTTAACATTGCCATTTGTTATTAGTAATGCCTCATCTGTTACAACCTCTGTCCTTTCTTCTCAGTCAATGTTTCAAGTCTGGGGTTCTGTTTATCTTAGCCAGGTGTCCCTGATTCATCTCCCCATCCTAGTCTGCTGGCCCTGGGGTTGGGGACTTGTATGAGGATCAGCTACAAATGGCTGTGGACCTTGAGTTTTAGTGGCTTCCTAGCAGGTAGCAGGGAAGTGTCTTGGTTTAAACCCTTCTTGAAATCAAATCTCCCTGAAGTTCTGAGATTTATCAGGTTGATTCTGGGGGCTGAACGTAGTATAGACAGATCTCTGGATCCATCCCCGGCCCCAAACTACTACAAGGACAAAGAAGTGACTCTCAGGCTACAGCAGCACAGCTGGAACACTGGGGTCCTCCAAGACTTCCTGGAGGAGTGCCAACAGAGGCTTGGAAAATGTCAGGCAAATGAACCCTCACGAGGACCCTCACTTTTAAACTTCATTAGGTTGAATCTGTCTCTGCCTTTACCTTAGATGCACTTCCCAAGATGTCTGCACACATGCTCGTGCCATTCTGCTTGAGATTCCAGGGTCCTCCATGCGGTGCCCACGTCTCCTTTCAAGAAACCTTCCACACAATGTCTCTCTCAGAGCTCCAAACTAACTTTTGATAATTATGTTGCTGTATTTCGTTATTTGTCTTTTGTCTTCTTTAACTCCAAAATTTTTTAAAAATATGAAAATATCTGACAGATTTATCACGTTCTTTGAATATTTAACTTGGTTTCCCGACAATTTTAAGACAAATACACTGAGGTAATGTACACCAAAGGTCAAATATGTGATATCAGGAATTTGAGAAGTGTAACACTGTGGTTTATGACACTGAGTTGCCATTCTAATAAAAATACAATAAAAGTATATTATGTATGGTAAATTGTCTACTTTTCTTTAATATAAAAGTATGCTTAATTGTAATTTTAAAGAAAGGAAGCACCATATATGACTTTTATAGGTCAAAGGAATAAATGAAGTAGCTGTATTCACATCAAACAGCTACTTTTAAAAAGTTTATCTTATGATCTTTTAAAATACTAAATTTTTTTCTATGGGCTTCTAGCCACTGAGATAGAAGTCCTAGTCCATGCGATGATGTGAAGACCAAGCCTTGCTCAAGTCTCTGTTTTCAAAGAATTTCTTGGTCCCTATAATTCCCCACAATTCTAAGCACTACTCTTTATTTTTATTTTTATTTTTTTATCCAGCTGTGAGGCTCAATTTCAGTTACTATTAGTTATCAAACCTGCAATATTATTTTGTTGTGTTATTTAATGACTCTCACAAATGGAAGAATGAGAGATAAATTGAGAGTCTTTGGGTTTTAAGACAATTTGTGAAAACAAACTCCTTTGTACACTTGAAGGATAGTCTTCCACATTTAATTGAAAAAATGCCATTATTTTGTGTTGATGGATTAGAATATAAAACATCAGTCATGAAACAAATCATAGGTCAACTAGGCTACCTCACTTATGTTGATGATCCTCTGACTTAAATTACTTTATACAACAACAGAATTTGGATTGGCTTTTATGTGGTGGGCAAAGGCTTAAATCAGTGGTATCTTAGTTCTTAATAGGCCACAGAATTGATAATGGGTCATTTTAGAACATACAAACCAACCAGAAAATAAATAAACAGTTAAAAAAAATGATTGAACTCATCCTCAGGCCACTGCTCCACGTGTGACTCTTATGTACCACCATTGTCGGAAATCGCTCCCTTAAATTAAGGGTTAACATCTAGCCCAAATCTCAGGAGAGATGCTCAGAGCCCCATAAAATCGTACCACATTCCTGACAACTGTAACCACGTCTGCACAGCGAGTGTTTTTCCAAGAATATGAAGTACAACATTAAAGAGAGGAAAAAGGAAATCTATTTTCTGTTTATAACACTATAATTCTATTGTAATGGGCAGCCTTGCTAATAATAAGCTGCACCCTCTCTTCATGCCATCATACAGACATGATAGCTGTTAGGAATGCTGCTGTTTGAGAATGTCAAAGATGGATTTTGTAGCATTAATATCTATTCTGCAAGAGACAGCATCTTAGATTTAAACAAAGGCCACGTGTCACTACCCAGTGACAGTGTGCAGATGGTCTCATGATGACTAGTAATGACTCATTATAAAATTGGGAGAGGAGAAGAGCAATTTCGATAGATTATGATAGCTAAAATTGAGAGGCAGAATAGTAAAAAAAAAGCTTTTGCATTAGAGATCAGATGAATGGTATGTTGAATATATGAGTGCAACTGAAACTGTCTGTAACATAGAGCAGATACTCCATAGATATATGTCGATTGAATGAAAAAGAAAGTTAGATAGCAGATGTCTTAAATGAAATAGGCCTGTAAGAAGATTGTACACATATTAACTATTTTTTTATTTGTCTTTTCTTTGGCTGGGTAGCTGAGTGCAGGTCCACTCTATCTATAAACAGATTTGGAAGCTTTTCTGCTCGGAAGTCATAGGTCAGAGAAGAACCATGGGCTTAAATTTTCCCAGCTGGTATCAAGTCCTGGCCTAGTGGAAAGGAGTGACTAAAGAGGAAAGAGCCCTTGCTAGCAGACGTCTGTATGTATGAGTAGCTTTGAGGTGCTCTGGCCTGACACTTTGAGGATGTTTGACCCTGGAGTGTCACCATCCCTTGCTTCTTCCTTCTTTCCAATGTCTTTGCTGGCTGAAGACATGGTAAGTGTCTCATGGAAGGCAACTCCATATTTACTCAGCATTTATTCATCTAACCTCCAGAAAGCAATGTAGGATTGAGTGTGCTCTCTGTTTACAAAGCACCTCCATCTCCAGAGCGGGGTTAGGGAAGAAGAACATGAGCGGGGATGGTGTGGAGAGGCAAGCAGGGAAAAGGAAGCTGAAGAGGAAGAAGTTATTCCATGGTGCTTCTGGATTTTCAGAGGCTGAAAAGTAGAAAATACTTAAGATTTCTTTGTTTCCTAGGCCTGTTAGCCCTGTAATTATAATGGAGCCCTTGCCAGGAATAGAGCCCAACTGTCTTTGGAGTGGACTTCGTTTCATGTCGCTCGTTTGGCTGAGCACTGCGGTGGGTGGTTGGCAGGAGGCACATGTAAAGCAGTGTCCATTGAAGACAGCTGGACAGAGCTTCAGCATTTGGGAAACCTGTAGTTTAAAGTTCTTGTTTTGGTTTTTTTTTGGTAACAACAATGCAAACCAGCAGTGTGAACTCGGTTTGCTCTGTTTCCCGTTTCAGTGCTAAAATTCTATGATGTTAAAATTTGGTTCTGGCAGCATCACTGGTACCCGGACAGTAATTCCCCTGCCAGTCCTGTTCTGTTCAAAGTAGACCAAGATTTTGATGAGAGTGGTTGAAGAGCTGTAAAACCCAGATTAGTCCATTCATTTTCCTAGGGAAGTGTTATGCACAGGGTTCTTTCTTCTTTCTTGATGTTGACTTTTTAAACTTAAATTTATTGGGGTGACATTGGTTAATAAAATTATATGTTTCAAGTGTATGATTCAATAATACATCATGTATATATTGCATTGTATGCTCACCACCCTGAGTTAAATTTCCTTTTGTGATCATATGTTTGACTCTCTTTACCTTTATCTGCCTACCCTTTCCCTCTGGTAACCACTAAACTGTTGTCTGTGTCCCCGAGTCCCTGTTTGTTTGTCTTCTTTGTTTGTTGCTTTCAGTTTTATATCCCACATATGAGTGAAATCATATGGTTCTCAACATTTTCGTCTGACTTATTTCTCTTAGCATGATAATCTCAAGATCCATCCGCATTGTCACAAATGGCAATATTAATCCCTTCTTATGGCTGAGTCATAACTTATCCTAATACCAAGATCTGATTTATTTTTCAAGACTTGCAATTTAAGACAAACAAGTTAGGTAAATCTCAGGGCATTGTGGAACGGAGTATGTTTGATCACTCAGGATATTAACTCTGCTGAGTTTCAGTAATGCCTGTTAAAACGAGATGTGAGAATCTCACCAGGCCAGTGAGTAGCTCTGGAAAGGGGGTGCACCATCACAACTGAGAGACAATGTAACACAGAGGCTAAAATCATGGGATGCTTGTTGTCAGAACTCCAGTGAGGCAAAGCTATTGACGTGAGCCTTTCATGCCCCACTTTTCTCATCTGTGGCCTGGGGACAATAGTATCTCTCTCATTGGGTTATGAGAATTAATGAGGTAATAGATGTGAAATACTCAGAGCAGTGCCTGACAATTAGTAAGAAATATATGTAAATCTTTGCTCAAACAAAGAAAACACTTCCCAAGTGATTCTGAGGTAGCGAACTTGAGAATCACTAATGTAAATATCTTAAGTATATTTTTTATTGTTTGAGTCACTCTTTGTTACAAAAGCAAAACGTTTATAATTAAATGAGAAACTTAGTGTTTCAAAAATTACTTTTGTTTAAAAATAAGAATAGAGCAACTGCAACCTCATATAGATAGCACTGTTTTGAACATTTATGGGACTAAATCAGCATTTCAAAATGATAAAGTGATAAATGACCTCCTGACTTAATGACGTATAATGTTGTATTGTTATGCTGTATTACTCGTTTTCTTTTTCTTTCTCTCCTTTCCCTGCTTCTTTATGCTTGTTTCATGTGCCATTCCTCTTAATTTTCTAAACTAATAACACTCTCAAAGAAAAGAAGCCTTTCTATTTGTTTCATTGATCGAATAAAGTTGATTCTCCTCTTTGCTTATTTGCAAAAACAGTTAAGCATTTCTATTCATTTCTCTTAAAATTTAAATTGAGTTTTACTGGTATTTCAGATTAGAAATTATTGAATGAAAATTTTCCAACTCCTATTCTAAATTTTGAACTTTCAGGGTTATAACATCTTTCTAATAGAATATTCCCAAAGGCTAACAATTTCAAGATGATTTGCGACTGTGGCTCTGATGGAACTTTGTTCACAATTGTACATATCTGGCCTTCGTGGCTCTTAGTCTGTTGTTCCTACAGAGTGCTTTAGGAAGCCCCACTTTGTACATTTCTTCTTTCTTAAATGAAAAGACCTAGGTGAAAGGAGTGACATTGTTTTCTCAGTTTCTGGCTCTTAATGGACTTTTAGTAATTTTTACTAAAAAGATGAGTGTAGCCATTCTTAGTATTGACTTTATTATTTTTGCTTGTTGACAACTGGAAGTGTGTCATTATTGTTTCATGAACTGAGATTTTGTGTCCTGGTTCCCTAGGGAACAGAAATAAAAGAACGTGGTACCTGTCAGTGTGAGATGGCAGAGAGCGGGAGGTAGCAGGAGGCCCTGCTGTGCTGCATGGTGATTACTGGATTATTGGCCATGAAAATAGCCTCTTTTATCCTATAAATGAGAAAGGAATAATCTGTGTGAATGAATAAAACATATTCAGCCATGTCTGTGCAGGGGAAAATCAATTTCATTTTGATTAGAGAACTGATTAGTGAGGCCCCAGAGGACTCTACCAGGATGTATTCTTTCCATATAACACACCCAGTGGTAAGGGTTTATAAAGTTCACTCTAATTCCTCATTACACCCAAGGAAACCTAAAGTTGGGAAATCATATCTAATCAACTTTCTAAAGTGCCTCTTTTTCTACTTTTAATGACTACTTGTCTTCTGTTAAGAATTGAAAGGTGTCCCCTAAAATTCATATGTTGAAGCTCTACACATTAGCACCTCAGGATGTGCCCTTATTGGGAGGTAAGGTCTTTATAAAGGTAATCAAGTTATAGGGGGGTCATTACGATGGGCTCTACTGTGATATAACTGGTGTCATAAAAAGGGGAAAATTTGGACACAGAGATGTAAATCTATAGTGGGAAAGAGATATGAGAGATGAAGGAAAAGTTGGCTGTCCACAAGCCAAGGAGAGCCGCCCAGAGCAGATCCTTCCATCACAGCCCTCAGCAGAAACCAGCCATGCCAGTACTTTACCTGAGACTTCCAGTTTCCAGAACTGTGAGACAGGGCATTTCTATCGTTTAAGCCACCCAGTCTTAAAAGTGGTACTTTGTCATGGCAGCCCTAGCAAATTAACACATCATCCTCTGTCAAAAGAAAGTCTTCTTATCCCAGGAATCGAGTTGCCCCAGTGACTCCCTTTGCTCAGTGTTTATCAAGTTTCTGTTAGCCTCCTCCTAGACATCTTGTTCCCCTTCTTCATCAGTCTATCTAGGGGATAGTACCGGTACTGTTAGCTTGGGCTGCAGACTCTGTGGTTTTCAGTCTCTGGGCTGTGGATCCGAGACCTCCCCCACCCCTGGTGATGGATTGGGCTTCTTGGACACTTCTGCTGTTTCTCCAGGAGAGGTCAGTCACTTTATTTCCAACCTATTTGTGCTCAGAGGTCTATAGATCATTGTGTTGCATTTCTAGGATCTCAAAAATCTAATTTTTAAAAACTTTATTACTAAAGAAACTCTAGATCTGCTAACTCAAGAGCTGCCTATCAATTTCTAAGAAATGAGACCTTCAAAAGGCACCTTCCAGCGCTAACTTAGCTTTTTGGTCCACCAGTAACATATGCTACAATAGAAATCTGCAAGTTGCTACTTCTGAATCTGTCTCTCTCTCTCTCTCTCTCTCTCTCTCTCTCTCTCTCTCTCTCTCTCTCTCTCTCTCTCGCTCTCCCCCTGCCCCTTTCTCCCTTCCACCCTCCCTCTCCCTTTCTTATAACACATTTTATGTTCTTTACTTTCTGGATCATCTCTTCCCAGTTTATCACAAAGGACTAGAAACATGTCAGCTAATTTTACAATAATTTGCTTAACATAGAAGTCAAGCTCACGTTTCTACTTACTTCAATGCATTTTGTTTGTGCCTTTAGTCACTTTTCTTTGGCATGAAAATGCATCAGTCCTCCTTTCCCTGAGGAACACCATTTAACTGCAAGGTATAGAGTTTCTGGAGCATATATGCCAGCCAGATGCCCCAGATACTGAAATCACTCCTATAGGTAGACTCCTAATTATCTCTCTCTGTTTTTACTTTTTTTCTTCTCTTGGTCTCTATCCAAACCTGGAGCCCCAAACAAAATGGTTTTTTTGCAAAGTCCAAACAATAATTAGCTTCTTCCCATCTCTTGTGAGATACGGAAAAGTATATAAGTTAAGAAATGTGCTGAGAAAAGATGTTTCTTTTATGCTAGGTGTTCCATTTGAGACCTAAATGTTATCTCAAAGAAGCAGAATCCAAATTTAAGCAAAAATCAGAATATAGTTCCTGTCACCCAGAAATATATTTCTGGATCCTAACAGAGTCAGAGTTTGGGAGAATTTGGGAATGGATTTGGTACTAATAACTCAGATTATTGTGACTTCATAGACTTTATTCATTTGCTCATTCATTTATATATCTATACATCAGCTCATCTGTTTGAAACTGATAAAATACCTATCCTGTGTAAGAAATACATACTTACAAAAAAAATAAAATAAATAGACTGAATAAAAGAATAAATGAATGAGAAGAATAAGATTTGGAGTAAGATAAATCTGAACTTGACTCTTAAATCCAAGATAAATCTGAATTTGACTCTTAAATACTTATAAGAAATGACCTTACATCCTTTCTTAAATTTTGTTTGCCTCCCCTCTGCAGCTGGTAACTGTGAATGACAGTGGCACATATTTTTTCGAAAAATAAATTAGTTTGTATATGTAACATTCCTGGCATAGTGTTTTTTTTTATGTGTGTTTTTTTTTTTTTAATACATATTGATCCTTCTACTTTCCTTTTTACCTAACTTCTATGTTACTCCATGTCCCTTTGTTTTGATCTCTCTTTATCCAGAAAATCTCTTTATTTAGGAAAACTCTCTTGACTTCTTAGAATTCACGTCTATGCTTCCTTCTATATGAGCTTGCTTTTGATTATTAGTAGTCTTGAACTTGTCTTTTTATGGCTTTGTACGCTCATAATTTATGGCATGTGAATTAGAAATTAAAGTGAACTAATTTTCAGTATCGATTCACAGAAAAGTGTAAAGTTGATGAATATATTTGAACCAAAGGGATCTTGTCAGAGAAAAGCTATAAAAGCCTTCATGGAAACCATTATTTGAGGTGGACCTAAAGTCCAACTCTTGGGAGTACAGTTAAATTAAACGAAGAGAGAGATATTCAGGAAAGGTCTAAGGATTTGTAAAAGGTTAGAGAATCAGGGTGGGAAATTTTGTTTTTTCGTTGAGGGGATTGTTGGTGTCATTGAAGTCTAACATAGTGGTGTAAAATTGTGGTAGATCTTAGATATTAATTTTCCTGGTTTGGGTTAATCATGCATAGACAATAGCCTAATTAAAATTTATTTCAACAGAATTGAATAACTGGGGCCAAAAACTGAGCACAAGCCAATCCTAATTATTCCAGTATTTATCACTTCATTGTCCTAATATTTTTTTTATTCCTTATCATGCATCCAATCTTTTATTCTCTGTTCTTGTGAACACCATCATTCACCTTTCTTGTTACTGAGCCAGTATGGTGAAGAGTGTAGACTCAGTTAAAGCTATGATAGTATGTATCCGCTACATCACAGCTCATCTATAAGAGGATGGAGATTATTGTAGAACTCCTGTGAGTTGAATAGAATAACTTATGTATCACTTATAATGCTTAAAACAATGTTTGTCCCATATAAAATACTTATTAAATATTATCAACTTATTATTTTATTAAGAGAGAAAATTATTATTTTATTAAGATCCTACATTGTGTTAAAAAATTAATCATTAGACTCTATTTTATTTGCAATTTTTTAAGGAATGCTTTAGATACGTTTCTAATTCCTAAGGTCTCTCCAGGGCTTCCACTGCCCATGGGAGTTAAGGATAATTAATTCAGTGATATCACAGTTAAGATATTGATAATTACAGTAGAGAGAGTGAAAATTCTACATCCTATAGCAAATGGCAAACATAGTTTATGAGTTTAAGTGAATAAACACATCTTAACGAGTGTGACTTCTTCTAACAAAGATTCGTAGTCTCATGTTTCAAAGTCAAGAGTTCTTAAAAATACTATAATAAACATTTCAATATTATAGGAAATCAACTTGTACATTTTGGTAAATAACTACATAAAACCTCATCTTTATGATGAAATATAGTGTACATATAGATTTAGTTTACATTAATAGCACTGGTTTGTGAATATTTTTAAACGTTCTTACTTATGTGTATAAATAAGACTGATGTCTTCCCCAGATGGTGCTTACCTTTTAAAAACACTTGTGTCAAGAATTTTTTATTTTTTTCTTTGAGAGCTGTTGAGATTTTAAAGCTTGTGACTTTAAATATAACTTTATTCAAGATGGTTAAAGATACTGAGATTTCTACAAGTTCCTTATCATTAATAGCACTGAAACACAGGAAATAAATCAACAAAAATAATGAGTAGTAGAGTATCAAATAATTATATTTTTCTGATGAAAGAATTGTTTGCTTACACTGTGTGATGTCTGATAATACCTGATTTGCTCATATTTTTAATGTCTTAATAACTAATCATAATGACTAACTTCAATATTTCCACTTGGCTAGGCTCTGGTGTCCAGTTAGTCATCAAACATCAATCTAGATGTTGCTGCGATTAACATATTTTGTGTAAAACAAATTCCATAATGTGGGTGAGCCGCATAATTAGTTAAAGGCCTCAAGAGCAAAAACCATGGTTTCTAGGAGAAGGAATCCTCAGAACTGCAACATGAGAACCCTGCCTATACACACACACACACATATCACATATTATATACATACAAACACTATTGGTTTTGTTTCTCTGGAAAACTCTAATACACTCTCCAAGAAATAGGTAATTTTCTTAATGTTTTATATCAATATCCTCTCTAACCAAATTGATCATGTGCTTCTTGAATCTCACTTGAATTTCACTAAGAAGGAATATAGCTTTTTCTTCACAATCAGCCCCAAACCAAAAACTAAACAACAAAATGTAATCATTAGAAACTCCTTATGGAGACCGAATGATCAGAACATGGTTTTTAACTTAGAGTCATAAAACTGTATAATTACTAGGACTTTCAGTGGCCACAAAATCCTGCCTGTGATGTATGTAATGGCCTAAAGTAAACTGCTATAATTCGGTGTTGTTTCCATCATAATAAACTAAAACTCATCTTATTCAGTGTAAGAAATCAGACACTGTATGTAACCCATGGTTTGACACACTAGCATTTCCTTGGTAGGTTTAGTAATATCTAATTCTGTAAAATACTTTTGTGCTTTGCTCAATTCCTCTTTAAGTTCTGTTTCTGTTTTGTCTCCAGCACTGAATTCAAACAAATAAAACAGTAAAGAACACAAAAGTTGAACAAGATACTGGACTCCCTTTCTGGTCCCCTATGATTTTTTTCTAGATTATGCATATATTTGACATTTTCAAGATGGAAATTTGAGAACTAAATTTTGGAAACAGAACATGAGTTGGATATTTCTTGATATTCTTAGAAAAATCAGCAGTGCTTATAACTGACAAGCAAACTGAAGACTGAGGACTTCCATCGGTTTCCATCAGTTAAATGACCCATTCAGCATCCAAAGAATGATCTTTACTTCAAATGCAAGGTGAAAACCTATCACTACATTCTGCTAGCTAGTAACACACTGCTAAACGAGATGCTGAGAGCAACTGAGGTAAATGATGACAAAGAGAAAACTGGGGAATCTGTTCCACTGAAACGTATATTTGATTTTGAGGCAATCAAGTTGAATAGGATTCAAAAGACATTTGGTTTCTTTGGAAATATTTTAATTAATATAATAATAAAATTTGTTTTGCATGGACATCTGAGAGAGGACAGGTATACTAGGATTGTGACAGAAATGATTAAAATGAAAACAAAACAAAATAGGGTAGGCTAATAATAATGAGATTGTTGATTTCATCTCTTCTGGTTCAGTTTTTGCTCCAGCCAATATCATTGAACTTCCCTTGCTTTCTGGCCAGACTGGCTCTAGCAATAGCTTATGTTGTCCTTGTGGTTATGATATAGGATTGAGGATTCACAATCTGATTTCTAGGCTTACTGTAAAACTATAGTAATTAAGGCACCATAGTATTGGCCTATGGATAGGCATATACATTAATGGAACAGAAGAGTGACTCCAGAAATAGATTGATATGCATATGATTAACTAACTTTTTACAAAGATTTAATGGTGATTTGGTGAATAATGACATTCTTTTCAACAAATGATACTGAGATAACTGGACATCTATATACCTACACACACAAAAATGTTTGCACCATACACAGCTGACCCTTGAATGTACGTTTAAACTGTAGGTCCATTTATACGCAAATTTTTTCAACTGACCTATACAGTTCAGTTGACCCTTGTAGTTCAAATCCTCCTTGCTCAAGGGTACACTGGCTGCTGAGAATCTGCATATGTGAAGGCTGACTTCAGTTATAAATGCATTTTTGACTTTGTGGGCAGTTGGCACCTCTGACTCCATGTTGTTTGTGGGTCAACTATACCATTTTTTAAAATGAATTTATGAATTTAATCAAAATTAAAAACATCCACTCTTTAAAAACATTTTGATAAGAAAATGAAATGATAAGCCATGGGCTTGGAGAGAATATTTGAAAAACACTTGCTTGATAAAAGACTTGGATCTAGAATACATTCAGAACTCTTAAAACTCAATTATAAAAGAGAATTAAAAAATGATCAAAAGATTTCGGATACCACTAGAAGAAAGATATAGAAGGCAAATAGCATATGAAAAGATGTTCAATACTATTAATCATTAGGGAAATGAAGATTAAAATCACATGGCACACTACTGCATGCTTAATAGAATAGGTAATAATAATAACAAAAATAATAATAATAATAAGCACAGTGCTGTTGAGGATGAGATGAAGCAACTGGAATTTTTATGCATTGCTGTAGGGAATGCAAAATAATAGTCACTGTAGAAAATACTTTAGTGATTTTTTTCTGTTAAACATGCAGTTAATATATGAACCAGCAATCCCACTCCCGAGAATATAAAGACATATATCTACAAAAAGACCTGCATGTGACTGTGTATAGTTGCTTTACATATGATAACACAAACTGGAAATCATCTAAATGTTCACTACTTGGTGAATGGATAACCAAATTGTCTAACTATATACAATAAAATATTATTTAGCGATAAAAAGGAATGGACTATTAAAATGTACAACTACATGGATGAATCTCAAAAGCATTATGTCCTGTGAAGGAAACTAGACACAAAAATCTATATAATATACAATTCCATTAATAGTGCATTTCAGAAAAAAAAAAGATTATAGGGACAGAAATATGAGGTGGGAGGAGACTGACATGAAGGGGCACAAGGAAATTTTGGGTGGTAATGAAAATGTTTTGTTTGTCAATCGTTACATGACTGTATTTGCCAAAACTCATTGAACTCTGCATCGAAAAGTTGAATTTCATTAT
Organism: Pteropus alecto; assembly: GCF_000325575.1. Taxonomy (NCBI): domain Eukaryota; kingdom Metazoa; phylum Chordata; class Mammalia; order Chiroptera; family Pteropodidae; genus Pteropus; species Pteropus alecto. Next base: position 19,911,276 of record NW_006433378.1, on the reverse strand, counting down.
ATGTACGTTGAACCTCAATAGAATTAATATTAATAGTTGACTGTCAGAAGAAGTATATTTGTAGAATATAAAAAAAGCAAAAGCATAAAATAAAGGATATACAAAGAACATCCTACAAATAAATTTAAAAGAAGAAATGACCCTATAGAATAAGAGAGAAAAGAAAATTATCAAAGAAGAACTTGAATGAGTCCAGTTTATAAGTAATAGAGTCAGGATTCAAACCTAGTCAGTCTGAATCTTAGGGCCCTGAGCCTAATGCCTCTGCTAAAACTGAGATTACACATACCTAGCAATTCCACCTGCAAACGTATACTTTACAGAAGCCTTAGGTATGGCACAAAGTTTTAAGGACAGATATGTTCCTTTTCACGTGATTTGTTAATCTGAGAAATAAAAAATGGTAAGGAAATAGATAAATAAACTGTGGTATTTTTATGTGGTAGAAGTCTGTAAAATAGTAATAAGGAAGAAACCAGATTTTTACATCACAGCCAAAAGGTTATTTGTACAAACCCTGACAACGGTGCCAGTATCTGGGTTCAAATCTCATCTCCGCTACTTACTACGTGAGGGACTTTGGACAAGTAACTCAATATGTTTGTGTCTTAGTTTTGTCATCTATAAAATAAGAATGGCAACAGTATATATTGAGCAGGATTACTATGAAGATTAAATAAGCTAATATTTATAATGAAATGCTGAGAACAATGCCTGGCACTTGAAAGTGCTACTGAAGTGATGATTAAAAAAAAAAATACACAAATACATACTTATCAACATAGACCTAAAAAAAATATTTTTAATATAAAATTACAAATATATGTGCAATAAAATTGCATTCTTATATTTTAAAATGATAATAATAAAACAATAAACTATATAAACTAATAAATATGTGTAAAGAAAATTCCCTGGAAAGCCATTCAAAACTGAACACATTACCTGGATGACTTTGGAAAAATAGGAAGGAGAATCAGGCTGAGGTTGGCCCACAAAACATCTGTAATATTTTATTTTGTTGAGAGACTGGGGCTGAGGGGTAGAATTTTGTTGAGAGACCGGGGTTGGGAGGGGAGGCAACAGAGCGAGAAAGAGAGAATATTATAAAATGATAACAATTGTAATTTTAGGCATTCCAGAAAACTATTCTAGAGTTTGCTTTATTATTCTTTGTAATATTTATTTATTTATTTGTTTGTTCGTTTGTTTGTTTGTTTTCATTTTTGAAATGAATTGAGTAAATGCTTGTGTAGGGGGATCAGAGAGCTCTGTAAGCAGAGTCCTTTAGAAATCAGCTACACTGGCCTTTTCATTTAAGATAAAAGTTATAGATGATGCAGTTCTGAAGACATAAAATGGGCCAGTCAGTTTGCAGCAGGAAGAAGCCTCAGCGATCAAGTGGAGTGCCATGCTGAGAAGATTCTCCACAGTGAGGCTGGATGAATGCTGGGGAAGCGCCAGCCTGGGGCAGATTTGCATGGGTGCCTGGGAGAGAGGCCAAAGCAGAGAGGGTGAGGGCTTCTCAATTTCTTTACCCAGAAGCCCATACCTAGCAATAATATTTAACATATACACTGCCCCCCGGGTGAGAGAATGTGGCAAGTAAAATCTTAGTGAAGAATAATAGCTGTTGTAGAGAAGGAGATAGGATAATAAACAAACACCTCTGCAGGTCTAGAGAAGGCAGTTTTGAGGATATGTGAGAAAAGCTAACAGAAAGGAAAAAAGCTATAGTCTGAAATATGTGGATTTCTAAGGCTATTCCTACTGCTGCCTAATTGGAAAGGTATTCAAAAAACCTCTGAAAACATCTCCAAAGGGAGATTGTCAGCTTGGAGACTGAATTCCATTAATATGGTGACCTGGAAAACAATCCCTACTCAACTAATTCAGATAATTCGCCACGGGTGGATATCCGGTACTCTAAAGTTGGTTTTATTCAATGTAGTGTTGGTATTTCTCCATTCCTAATAGACCAAAAAAAAAAAAAAAAGTTTTCCATTGTCACATTTTTCCTCTGACACATCCAGATAGTGATTTTTCTCCTTGTATAGAGCACACAGAACATTTTATTAGTTCTAGGATCTACTTCTGAATTCTTAAAGCTACTCTTGTTTTGCTTTTTCTTCCTTTCAGGACACATTTATTAGCATTTAAGAGTATTCATTAGCATCTGTATAAAGTGCACAAATGACTCTAATGAAAAATGTTAACCTAATAAAAATGGGTGGGGGCGTTAATTGGAATTGACTTATTGAGTTATTTTAATGTTGATTCCCAGATACAGGAAGCTGGCCTGGAAAACTAAGAACTTCTGGATATTAGAAAGTCTTTTTTTTTTTTTTTTTTTAGCAGAATCAACTCTTAATAAAAAGAGAAATATCACTCATTCAAATGGAGTTAAAAGCTGGCATTATAATGATTCCCATGTGTTGGGGGTGGCATACACTTCTTTGGTAAATTTAATAGGTGTCCATTCATAAAGCATAGCTTATTTTACTTCAGTGAATCAGAGCGACAGTTTAAGTATTGCACAAGGGCACTTCATGTGATGCATGCCACACTTTGGGTCCTGCATGGGAGAGATAATCATAAAACAAAGTAACTAAGTACTCAGAAGTAGCCTGCTTTGAAATAAAGCAGGTTAATTTTCGGGTAGTTAAGGAGCTGTCTTTTCAGTAACAATCCCGAATGCTATTTCCCTTAGTTAAGCCAAATAAAATATCAGATTCAGAAGACTAATGGACACAAACAAGAAGTCCTTTTTTATTCTGTTTCTCCTTCTCTTCCCCCACTGCCCCTCTTTTTTCATTAATCCAAATATTTGTTTCTCTTTCTTGGGCTAGAACACAGAAAATACTTTACATGTATAAAGATCAGCAATGCATGGAATTCTACTACTGAGTACTATTGAATGCAAATATTCTTAGGAAAGGTAAATAAGGCTTTATTATGCTTTTATACCTCAGTATAAATAAACTTAATAGATTCATTCTGAGACAAGTTAAAGTTAAATTTGCTTTTATCTTTGCAGAATATTTGAATCTTGACTCTGTGTAAGGAGATCATGGTTCAAGTCTTAATTTTGCTTCTATCTTACTGAGCAATTAGGAGGAATTTATGGAACCTCTCTGAGGCATAATTTTCTAGCATGGGTTGACCAGAGGTCATTAAAGACCCATACAGCTCTAATACTTCAAGTTAGTTGTTTCAGAGATTGTTAACCATTCCTGAAAATGCTTTTGGGGGTATTAATTAATAATTACAGCTAAGAATTCATATGTCCTTCCATCAAGAAATTAAACAAAAACAAAAACCTGTGAGTTGACATAAAGCATAAGACGAGAATAACATCTACTCCAAGACAGGCTCATCAGAAAATACATGGAAAAACTCAGTTCTAGCAAACTTCTTTCTGAAGTCTTACTGAAAAGGATGCATTTATTGTTTCCTAAATGAGCATCATCTAAGGAGAGCTTTTAGGCTTCCATTCTCTTTAAGGAAGTCTATTGGCATGAACACCAAGGATGGTATCTGTACACCTTAATTCTCAACATCAGACCAAGACATGAGATAGTTAAACATATGATGGAAAAGGCAGGCTGAGTGCTTTGCCAATAAATCCACAATCTCATTAAGCTAAATCAATAAATATCAGGAATTACATGGATTAGTTCAAATAGAAAATTAGTAAAAGGTTGCACTGGTAAATTGTTGAGAATGTTGAATGTAGTTTTTGGAGAAATCCGTTATAATATGCTTGTGAAGAAAAAGATAAACTATTTTTAATAGTAATCACTGATGCTCTTGAGAATTTAATAGAAGTAAAAAAAAAGTTTTTTCTATTTGATAGGACAAGGGCTTACTGCACACGTAGATAATAAGGAAGAGTATATTTGGAAATATAAAACTTTGAAGGTCAAACCACAGAAAATTCCTAGGGGAAGAGACTGAGTAGCTTCTTCTTAAGTGTATCAAAGTAATTAAAGTACAATTAAGTATGTGAATATGTGATAAATTAACTTAAGCAATAATCTAAAGAGGTATTTTTCTATAAAATGGTGAGCAAGGAGGAAGGAGCATTGGACAGTGACACACCCAAGTTTGAGAGTATATATAACTTGGAGTCCAGACCATGGTATTGAAACTCAGAGAATCTTCTCCCTGTAACTCAGCTGAATTCACATCTCCCGTCAACATGTCCTACAACTGCTGCTCTGGAAACTTCTCCTCCCGCTCCTTTGGGGGCTACCTGCAGTCTCCCCGCTCCTCCTGTGGCTCTTCCTACCCCAGCAACCTGGTCTGCTCTCCCAGCACCTGCCAGCTGGCATCCTCTCTCTACCGTGGCTGCCAGGAGACCTGCTGTGAGCCCACCAGCTACCAGACATCCTGTGTGGTGTCCAGCCCCTGCCAGTCGTCCTGCTACCGCCCAAGGACCTCCACACCCTGCAGTCCCTGCCGGTCAGCTTACACCGTGTCTCTGGGCTCTGGGTCCAGCAGCAGCTGCTCCCTGGGCTGTGGTTCCCGTATCTTCAGACCCCTGAGTTATGGAGTCTGTGGCTTCCCTGCCTGGGGCTATGGGTCCAGATTCTGCCACCCAATCTACTTGCCTTCTAGGAGCTGCTAGTCTCTCATTACCGGCCAACCTATAGATCAGCCTTTTGCAGATGAACCTGTTGAGTTTCCAGACCTTTTGAGCAAAATGTTTAGTCTCTACTTAGAGTTTCTATCACAGGCCTTTTCAGCAATGTTAGCTAAACCCCTTATCACCAACTCTTCGCCCTTTCTCTAGCACTAAGCATTGACTGACAGACTAGTTCCTTCTGACAGTGAAATGACCAAAATATTGAGATCAATATCTGTAATTTGAAACAATTGATTCAGAATTACACAAATTCTCCTCGCAAATGTATGGGAGTTCATGTTTATTTGACTAATAAACTCATTTACTTTTGCATCTGATATGTTCTCATTGTTCTTTATTGATTTTCAAATTTTGATTTGTGATCTGTGTTTGGGCTCTAGATCCTCAGAGAATTTCCATTAAGAAATAAGTTTGGATTTGCCTAGGAAATCCATTTCCCTAGAAAATGGCATGAGGCCTGGTATATGGGGGAAGTCTCTGGTCTCTCTACTGACTCAGAGTTAAGAAGTCGGTGTGTATTCCATCATCAAAGTTGGTAGAATTTTATTATTGAGAGTCTGAATGAATATTTTGAATTTTATTATTGAGAGTCTGAGTGAATATTTCGTAATTGAGTGAATATTTTCTTTGTGTTTTGGTAAAGACACCATATACTAACAATTATATTTGGTTTTAATTTTACAATTCAAAACAATATTGAGTTAGAGTTTTTCCAGAAGATGTCAACTAGGCAATAAAATATTTT
>NW_006433378.1:19899248-19905653 GCF_000325575.1 Pteropus alecto | reverse complement strand
AGAGAGACAGAGACAGAGGGAGTCAGAGACAGAGAGACAGAGTCTTAAAGTTTAAAATTGTGAGAAATTGAAAGAGTTATAGGGAGGAATGTATTGGCTTGTTATAAAGAAATATATATTTATAAATTATAAAATTTAGAATTATTATTACAAAAATTATTAGAATTTTTTGAACTTACATAGAGTTCCTCAAGTGGTAGACAAATAAACTACCCCCCCCCTTTTTTGTGTGAGTTCTGCATTAAATTAGAGGTAAGATTAGATTACTTTTAATGTTCTGAAACTTATAATCTGCCTAGGTCTTCTTTAGATCCACTGCTCAGCTCTGGTAGTAAAAAAGAAAAAAAAAAATATCCTTATTAGATATTATTCAGATCTGACACAGAACACACTTTGTAGTTATTTTTTATTTAAGTTAGTTATTTGTCTCAGATGCTAAACATCGTGTCAGAATTTAGTTACATTTTTTCCATAACATAATTAGCAATAGCTCTCCATGAGTGGGAGAATAGCTATCAAAGATGATCATTTACTCCAATCATGTGCTATGGAGCATTTATTGATTTGTCTGCTTTTTTTCCTTAAGCTTTTTCTAACTGTATGTGAGAAAAGAAGGCCTCTCTTCTCATATACTCAAGACAATAATGGGCTAAGTATGAAGGTGTGGAAACCAAGTGCTCTGTGCACAAAAAATCTACCCAACAGAACCCCCCTCCAAAACAAACAAACAAACAAACAAACAAACAAAAAACCCAGAGGAATCAAGAAAAGGACATAGAGAGAGGCTCCTGGTGATACAGGAGCCTCTGGTTCTCATCATTCCTGAAGCCATCTTTATTAGCCCTTCATGCATTTTGGTTATATAGACCAATAAAGTCTTCTTTTTGGTTTAAACTAATTAAACATAATTAAAATGAAATACGATTTCTGTCACTCACATCCAAAGACTAATAATTATTAAAAATGTGTCATCTAGTGCAGTTACTCATTGACTTTTGTGTAAAGAGGCAGCTAACATTTTTATTAGTAAGACTAAAAAGATCCTGTGAGTCTGAATTATTGCTATTAACATTGAATGTGGACTAAGAATTCTTCTTTAAATAATGTGGAATGAGTAAAATGTGGAATAAAAAAACTCATTTGGGAAAACACACTCGAAGGGATCACAGTAGCACGGCCAGTGAAAAAGTCCTGAGAATGCATTCAGCAAACATAATAGAACTAGAAATTTCTAATTTCAAGCAAGGAAGGCGCCAGGCCCTATAAGAAATGATGAGTACAAAAAAAAAAAAAAAAAAGAATGTTTTAACATGAGATAATCTAGTGACTTGGAGTCACTAGATTTAGAGAATCTAGTAGAATCTTTGAGTGACTTAGAGAATTTCTAATGGAATCTGAGTGAAGAGGCCAAAAATTGAAACAGAGAAGCAAAGAGGAGAGGAAATGCATACATTTGAATAGTTCCATATTTAAACTTTTCAAAGTTTAATGTGAGGTTCAGATTTCAGGGATCAGAAAAGAATAATACTTTTTGCATCCTTTATTCTCTCTATAATAATCTTACTATCTCATCACTCCTAATTTTTAACTATTTTCTTATTTTTGTCTTAACTCTCTTTTCTTCTCTCTCTGTCTCCATGACTTTCCACCTCTTATGTACACTCTGGTTTTTTGTTTTTTGTTTTTTGTTTTTTGGGTTTTTTTTTTTGACCTTCTAGTGTCTTATTGAGTTTGAGGGCCAGGGAACATTGGGTTGGTGACTGAGTTGGGTGATGGTGACAGAGAATATAGTGGAAGGCTCTGAATTTAATTCATTAAAGTGTTTAAGCTTTAACTTTTGCACTAGAGTTCTGCAAAAATACTGGAAACTTAGAAAAGACAGAAGCATTTGGCTTTGAAGAGCTAGATCAAGTGAGAGAAACAAATTTTCTTTCGTTATCTTGGAGTGAAGGGTAGATTTGAAGAGAGCTTTAGAAAGAGGTAACTGTATAAGCAATGACATAATCGCTTTGATGAAAGCGATTATGATATGATGATATGATGTGGGGTTTAGGGAGGAAAACTACAAAATTATTTTTTATTAAAGCATGATATCTGGAAAGCAAGAGATAAAAGATTACATAATAATTCACAGTGGGATTGCCCAAACCTACAGATCCAGAAGCAACACTGACGCCTGAGAAAGCCTGAGCTTTGTGTCTGGGGTGACAAGATGTCATTGATAAAAAAACAGCCTCCACATTTAATATGCAAGAATGGTTGTTTGGACTTATTATTATTCTTGGGTAGCAAAGTTAATGTGCTTATGTGACTGGGAGCTCATTAAGTTGCAATTAACAGTCGAATAAAATGCTAATACACACAGGGCAGAGTTCAGGTACATAGATTAAAACCTGAAAGGCACTGAACTTTAAATGAAGGGAATGTGAGTTATTATTCAAATTCAAAATACCTTATGTAGCTTTTCAACAGGAAATCATACCTCTCGCCATGACTTACATAGCCCTGCTCTGAGATTTTCTCTACTGTCCCTTAGGAACCTCATTTCCTAGTGTCATGCTATATCTTACCCCACCAATTTAGTTTACAGCAGCGTCTCATTCTTAAGAAGACACTCACGTCAGGGTTGTGCAATTGTTCACCTCCCTAAATGTTGCAACTGGGCTTCCCACTTACCTCACCCTAACTTGGTCCTGTGCTTCATATACCTCTACTCCCTAATTCCCCCCACATTGACTCTCACATACACGCCACTCAAGAACTGTTGCCTTCTGCAGCCCCTACCAAACTGTTGACATGGAGTCTGTGGTCTAGGGACACAACAGTTGCCACTTCTGGGTTGTGGACCTTGTTTCTGTCACCTGACTTATTTTCTTTTGTACGTTGTTTGCATATTTTGCCAACCAGTCTGTATGTATGGATTATGCATCAAACTGCCGCATGTTAAAATTGTTAGTGCAAAGACTACACAAGTTTCTAGTGATGTTGAACGCTCCCTATACAATCAACTATTGTCAAATATTACTACTCACTTATTAGACTGTGGTCTTTTCCTGGGTCAGCCATGCTTGTTCTAAGATACCCCTTATAATAGGACAAGAAACAGTCTACTTACAGCAAAAGTAAACTTTGTCCATTAATCCTTCCATTTAATTATTCCACTACTTTAAAAAAAAAATCTTAGTAATGTTTCATTTCAAAGCTCATCTTTTATAATAAAGTAGATTCTTACAAGCAAGTAGAAAACAATGGAGAAAAATGAGATTGTGGAGATCTAACTCACCATCATCAAAATCATGCACTGTATTATTTTCCATTAGTGTGTGTGTGCTCTGGTATGTATTTTGGATGCTTTGGGTTTAAAGAAACATTTCTTTTCCTGTGAAATATACAATACATTCTTAACATAGAGGAAAGTTCCTATATATAGGATTGCGATAGGTAGACTAGAGTTTTGAAATTTCTTATTTTTTTCCCCTTCTATGGTACCTTGTAAAGGGAGATAAAGCAAGTAAAAAACATGTTGGGAGATAGGTTCTATTCCTGCTTCTCTGCTAACTGGTTTTTGATCTTACACACATCACTTAACTTCTTTGAGTATAGTCTTCCCAACTTATAAAGTGAGATGGTCCTTGATAGTCTGTGATCTCTAAGATTTCTTTCAGGATTACCAATTTATGCATATTATAGGATAGTAATAGCATGGGAGAGATGGGCTGGTAATGTCCCCATAACAATTTAAATTCTTCTATGTGGCCTGAGGAGGGAGGAAGATGAGCCAAATGTTTAATTGTGATGCAATATAAAACCTAACCGTGTTAAACAATAACTTCAAAAAAGTAAAATCGTATTCCTCATGCAAGTAAAAAACATGCATATTAAATATTTTATTTAACTCATTTATGAATGACGGGACCATTAAGAAGCTAGACCTGGTTCAAAGGAGAACTCAAAGAACACTCTTATATCGGCTGTCAGGATGCTGAAATGAATTTACAAAGGTAGATGCAAAGTGGTTACTGTACACAGTAAAAATCAATGGCATTTCATTAAACAGAAATCGTTTTCACTTCTATAGACAAGAATCATTTGCCTTATTATCAATTTTCTACAACGTATGAAATTATACAATAAATTAAGAGCAATGAAAAGAGGAGATATCGTGAAAGGTGAACTAGAAGGGTCAAATTCATTCCCATGTTCCTTGTTTCAAAGTCTTACAATTTTTTTTTCTGACAACAGTACGTGAAATCAGTAATGTTAATTGTAAAATGCTAACACATGCACTGCAACAGTGTGAACATAATCTTTTTCTTTAATATAGAAACTGAGAAGTAAAAGAATAAACTAAGAAAAAAATGATGCATGCCATTTCATGTGCACACTAATACCTGTCAGTTAAAGTGATGAGATGCAGTTATCAGTGATGCATGGAATTACACATTAGTCTGTCTGTCTACTCCCCTTTATCTCCTTATCAACTTATGACTCTCTAATGGTGCTGTGTCTGCTTGTTACTTGGGTGAAAATATTATTACATAAGGGTGAGATATTTTGACTTGATCTTTATTTGTACTCCATCCCATCCCTCACCTCACCTCACTTCACCTCAATTGCTACCCTACTTAATAATGTTGCTTAGAAAAAAACAAACAAACCACTCCTTTTTAAAACCTCAGACTTAATTAGGTTAAATAACTCTATGTAAATATAAAAGAACAAAGTAAGTGTTTCATCGTTCTGATTCATTACTCTTTTTAATTTTCTAACAATAAAAAGTGAACCACTGATAAAACAGTTCTCCATCTGGATTATGGCAGTGGTTACACGAAATATATACATGGAAAAACATACGCAGAACTATACACATACGTACACACACACAAATGGTGCAGATTTAAACTTATAAAACTGGATGTGAAGCCTGTAGTCTGGCTAACAGCACTGCACTAATGTCAAGTTCCTGGACTTGATATCGTAGTGCAGTTAGACGTCTGTTGGGGGAAGCTGGAGGAGGTTCAAGGGATCCTATGTACTATTTTTGCAACTTCCTGTGAGTCTATAATTATTTATTTGAAAAAAAAGTTTGTTAAAGTTAACCATATGTTGAGACATAAGCAGATTATTCATTGGTATAATGTGTCATAAGATTATAATGGAAATTTCTGGAAGATTTCTACAGGCACACTGAAGTCTGTCGGTTAAAGTGACAGGATGCAGTTATCTAATGCACAGAAGCTCGTAATCTGCTAAAGATGGACAGCAGGGTTGTAAATAAAGTCAAAGGATTAAAAATTGCCCAAAGATTTTCTTTTCTTCCATGTTCACCACGTGTCTATCTCGAAATTTAGAAGGTTTCCCATCAATCTCCATTTTGTTTCCTAAGTGATTCAGTAAAAATCCTTCCACTTCAATCCCAAATGACTGATGCTCGGCTTTGCAAGATGCTCAGCTTCACAATGCTTATCTCTTGGGATGCTGGTCTTACAGGATGGTAACTGATTAGATACAAAGTTTACATTTACATGATGAATATTGGAGTAACCAAGTTAATCAGGGTTGCTTTCCTCCCCTTTCAGAGTTTTTAAATATGCTTATATTGTGAATTTCCAAAAAAAAGGAGAGAAGAATTATAGTTTTTCTCCCCTCTCCTCTGTATGGTGGGGTTGACAGAAACACAGCATGAGATTTCCCAAGTTCTTCGGGCCAGATAATATTTAATGTTTAGTCAAAATCAATTTTAGCCAAAATTCATACTCCAGGTAATGAGTTATTGCCTTATTTCAGAGAATTCCTGCAAAGGCACACTATCTAGATTTGTCTCTGATGTACATTTACTTTTTAGTACTTTACCGGCAAAATAACCCCAGTCACAAGCTGTTACCACCATAACAGCTGTTACCACCATAATCATAAAAGAAAAAGTGAATAGTGGCTGATTGTGTGTGTGTGTGTGTGTGTGTGTATGTGTGTGTGTGTGTGTTTTAACAGCTTACCCTTCCCACTGAGCAAATGACCACAAAAGTTAATGTCTTGACTATAAAATTGATCACAGGGCACTTCACTTTCTGTGTCTTATGGATATTGCAAGGTGAAGAGGTGTCATTGATTTTTCATGTTTGCCAGCTTATATACCAAATCAAAAAATGCTTTAGCTTCCACAATTTTAGAGTGATTTTTCATGGTCTATTATTGCACTAGGTAAAGCAGGAAAAACAAACAGTCAAACCACATTAACACATCCTCAGGAGCTGAAAACTTCATTCTAGGAGAATGATGTGGAAATGTTCTCTTAATCGATTGCCAGATGCATGTGAAGAGGAATGCTTTGTACAGCAAGCCTACATTTATTGAAGTCATGAGATGAAATTTTACGCGTTTTTTTTTAATTTTCAAATTCTAGAC
>NW_006433378.1:19897856-19898462 GCF_000325575.1 Pteropus alecto | reverse complement strand
CTATAAATCGCTGCAGCATATCATGAGAACTGCTAAAAAGTTAGAAAAATGTTACTATGGAGACAAAGCACCACCTGGCACCTATTAGCTCACCAGATCCTGTTCTTGAGGGTAACAATGTCCATCATTCCTTTCTCATGATTCTGCTGGGAATGGCAATCAGAACATTGCTTACCAATAGTCTTGAAACTATTATGGTTGCCTGTTGAACTTTGAAGTCTTGCCAATTCGGGTAGAGAATGAAGGCATATTTCCTCCAAGCTGCTGAAACCTTGTGGAATTGATACTGTGCGGAGCACTCCAGCTCGTTCACAGGCACACGGTTTCTGAATGGCAGGGTCTCTTTGGTACGTCATTACTTTATTATTAGCAGTAACTCCTTTCCAAAATGCAAACTAAGCTAAGATGCTCATGCTGGTGGCAGGCGCAATCAGTCAAGATTAAGCCCCTTAAAAAGAGAAAGGAGGTAGAGCTGACCTGGCTTTTCAGTCTCAAGCTGCGCTGCACCTGGGCTCCTGTGCAGTCTGCCAGGTAATGGAATGGGACTGCTGGATCATCAGAATGCAGCACACGGGGCTCCACTTTAGTTTCTCCATCTAGAGGCTT
>NW_006433378.1:19889767-19897812 GCF_000325575.1 Pteropus alecto | reverse complement strand
TAGGCGAGACAACCCTTGGTTGACCTCACAGATTACAGACCTTGTCACCTTACAATCCTTTATTTTTTATTTTTTATGCCTACAGCATCTAGTCTTCCCAGGTGGTCTCCCATCCAAGTACTAACTAGGCCCAACCCTGCTTAGCTCCTGAGATCAGATAGGATCGGGCTTGTTCAGGGTAGCACAGCCGTAGACAAGCCTTTTTTTTTTTTTTTTTGAACTTGCACATTTATCTCTCCGACATAGGAGCAAACCCATTTAAATTGCCTAAGCATGTAACTCCTGAAGAAACACTACACATATTTGAATCTCCAGTTCTAACACACTCTTTGGCTATTTGTCTTGTACGCATTGCGGAACCTCTCCAAAATTCAATGACCTTTAATGTAAAAGAAACATATTTATATCACAAGATCATTTATATCAAATGATAAGATATGTGAACTAACTCAGAGTTTTTGAGTACAGAAGGTACTCTGTAAATGTTAACTATTGTTAGACTACACATGTATATAACTTATGTCTTAAAAAAAAAAGCACATGGGTTCCTTCACCTAACTCTGCTTACATGAGCCATAAGCATCATATTCTTTTATATACTTTAAAATAAATATCCTCTCAATTTCTAAACATTTTAAATATCCACTAAAGTACACAATTAGTATACTCTATTCTCTCCCAAACATCATGAATATGTAAATAAATGTGTTTTAATTTACTTCTTTTATAATATTTTTTATCCTATGTCTAACCTAATTTAGAATTTCTTTATTATGCCTTTTATTTCTATCATTTATTTATCTAATATGTTTATCTATCATCTATCAATCTATCATCTATCTACCATCATCATCATCATCATCATCATTTTTTAAATATTTATTTTATACTGTAATCCTTCTGAGCAGTCTTATCTCTCTGCCTTTAACTTCTGGTGTTCAACAGTGTCTGTCTGTATTTCAAGCCACTACATTTCTATATTTAGGTTAATTGAAACTCTTTAGATGTTATGCCCACCCTCACATAATATGGAAATGTGCCTGTCTGTGACATTGCTTTGGAACTTTTTATTTGTTCAGCAATTTTCAATGGACTTGAAGAAAATAATTTGGTATTTGCTTTACTGCTTATAAGCACAGGCCCTAAGGGGCCATTAAATTTTACACACTATAAATTTGATAGCAGATTACTTTTTAAAAGTATTTGGGCTGAAATTTCCATCTTCTTAGCTAATATAATTGGAGTCCACTTATATGAAGCATTCCATATTCATCCAGCTGGTAAAGAGAGCCAAGCAGAATTATTTTTCCTTTAAAACTCATTTGATTCTTATGGAGCATCAGGATCATGCCATGATATCTTTGTCTTTTATGCACCATTTATATCACACACATTGGTTGTTACTGAACATAAGTACATGCTTTATAATATGCCGAGCCACATTAGGGATGTCTGAGAAAAGAATCGCAATAAAATACAATACTGCAGGGAGAAAGGAAAAGAGCTTCATCTCAACTTTTTGTACATGACCCGGTGAGTCACAAATTAAACTGGCAATGATGACCAACTGTTTTGAGTATGCAACATTAATCTTAGGTCCAAGGCAGAACTGTAAACTGGCTTTTAGCTATAAAATACAAGTAAGCATATTGACAAAGGTATTAACCTATTTGCTTGAAATTAGACAACAGAGTAAGGAGATGTTCTTATGCAAATTGTAGTGTAGGGGACATTAAAGTTGGTTGTCCAAAACATCTCATTCACAGGCAGAGAGTATAAGCCCTCTTGGCCAGTGGAGAAAAATCAGACACTCTTTGACACTGATAACAAATGAATTAAATGTAGTGAAGACATGTTACAGGTGCTAGGCTAGGATCTTCTCTCCCTGCTTTGTTGGGTGATTTCTGGTCAACCCAGTCTTATCCTGTGGCTCCTCTTAAACCAGCTACTTTGTCTATCCTCTGACCTCTGCTGTCCTAGTTTCCACTCAGATAGATCTCTCCGTAGGGATTCTCAAGAGAGCTGCTGTAAGCTGACAAGCAGCCACAAATCATCCTTTTTCTAGAGACTATGAATTTAATGGCTTCCAATCTTTAAATTGTGGATCCTGTGATTTCCAAAACCTAAATTATCATCCTAGCTTCTGCCATGCAAACTACTTCTCTACTAGGGACATCCTGTTAGCTTACTACTGACTAGCCTACAAGTCCTCTAAATCAGCTTAATGCTTTGTCACATTCCTACACGAAATGCTGCTTTCTGTTATATTTACTGGCTACAACCCCTGGCTTCAGGAATTGACTACCAACTACTTAGATTCTCTCAGAGATACATTTTCTATCATCATAATACAATTATAGACTAGTCAAAGTTGGGAAATTACCTTAGAGTTTTATATATCAGATATTACAAGAAGTTATAGATGAGAAATTATGAGGTTACTTCATATGTTTTTATTCTTCTGCAATGTGATAGACATGTTGCTATTTAATAAACTAAGCTTTTATGGAATTTGAACACTTTAATGTTTTCTTTGATTTTTTTTAGAGTTATTGGCTTGCTGTGGTTGCATTTTATTTTTATATTGAAAATTACTATTTAGATAGCTTTGGTTGTTGATTTTGTAAGAAGCAATCTAAAACCAGAAAAAAGATAGCACATTTGTATAAGCAGGAAAATCCTGTAGTCTGAAATGACTTCTAATCAGAGAATTACTATTTCTTATGTAAAACATAAACAGAATTCAAAATAATTCACACTATGTAAATGCAAAGGGCGTACAATTTTATTCAGCTCTATATAGTAGCTGAGGGATCTTAAAGAAGGGCAAAAGTGATTGGATTTAATTGCCTATAACACACTCTACTCTAAAGTCACTTATCTTCTCTTAACATATTTCTATTCATTTTCCAGAGACAGATGAAGGCATGCCTCCTTTGGATAGGGCCATTTCATAGTCTCCTCCTTATCCTTACACCCATAGCAGTGCCTCGTGCCTCAATGCATGCTTGCTGTAGTGACTTGAAATGAATTTCTCTAGCTTTTGAATTCCATGTTAATATATTGAAAAAGTCAGACAAGATGGTTCAATTTAACAAGCTTTTATTTAGCACCGACTCTGTACCCAACACTATTCAAACTGTGGCCATTTTAAAATCAAAACAAAATAAAGCAAAACAATATTGATAGGAGAGAGAGAGAGAGAGAGAGAGAGAGAGTCTCTAAGAGTGAGATGCTTAAAATCCAGGAGGATCATCTAAGTTGACCTCTCTCCAACACTGGATAGTTTGGGTTATGTTCCTTCAATTTTAATACATTTTAAATTTGCTACATATCCAATTTTCTTTTAACTTCACTGGCTATTCTTTTTCAGTCTTTTATGGACAATTCCTACTTTGACAATTTCTTTAATGTAAGGTTTTTTTTTAAGGTGACATCCTAGACCCTCTTCTCATCTCATCAACACATGTTGCAGAGCTTTAATGACCATTTTTATGAGATGCAGCCAAGTGCTGTGATTAAAAATATAGGATATTGAATGATACTGCCAGGGTCTGAATTCTGGGGCCCACTCTTACTTCTGTATGACTCTCCAATGCATCTTCACAGTGCAGAAAGAGTCTTCTTTGTAGGAGGTAAATCTGATTCAAGTATATCCGTATTTATAACCTATTAGTGACTTCTCATTGCTATAGATCCACATTCTCTTGTCTAAGTCAATGGGACAGATATGTTTTGGAATTCAGAGTGTTTCAAATTTTAGGAAGATAATAGAATGAATAAACTGTATATTATATAATACCCCAGGTAGTATCTAGGACAACACCCCATAGCCAATCATGCCGACTTATTTCTCAGGCAAAATATAAAGATATCCACACTAAAAAGAAGAAAAAAGAATATGCATAGTTTTCATTAGCTTGAGCCATGTGATTCCAGCTAAATAGAACAGATCGTGTGATCTTTTGCCACTAAATTAGTTCTAAGAAAAAGTTTTTGATTTTCAGAGCTTTTTGGTCCTTTGACTTATAGAGCTCCTTGTCATCAAGCTCTTGTCTGTCTCCAGTCTCATCTTTCTCTTCTAATATTAATTGCCAATGCTGAACTTGAAATAAGACCCCTTTGCCTGACTAACTCCTTCGCTGCCTTCAGTCTTAAGGTGAGCTAAAGCAATCTGATATCTTTTGAAGATAAAATTAAGGTACAGAGACACCAAGTGTGAAATAATCAGAGGTCAGATCATAAGATAGCTTGCATAAAATAATTAAAAAATTAAGTTTGAGTTTGAAAAGGCCAACATAGACTTTTAGAAAAACATTCTGATAAATGCATAGGATATAGAATTGACATAGGCAAGACTGGATTCTTGGGGGCACACTGAGGATGACCTTCAATAACAGAGGCAAAATAGCTGAGTTACAACAAGATAGGAAAGCAAAGGATTATAACGTGTTTGGGAGGAAAAAAAAATACCAAAATATGCTGATCCCCGATCACTTGTGGGAAGCGAGGAAGAGGGAGGTCATAGATATCTCCCAGGAATCCTGTTTTTGGAATTGCGTAGATGATATACTATAACTAAGATAGTGTGCAAATGAACGAAAGAAGGTCTGGGCTAGGAAACTGCTTGTAAGGGCAGTTGAGCCTCTGCTGGGTTTACTGTTTTCTTAAAACACCCACAGGATATGTGCATCAAACAAAAGATAGGATGTTTAGAGAAAGGATAAGATAGAAGATATTTAGGTGACTATAAACCATCAATTTCCTAATTTGTCCATTAAATATTTATTGAGCAAAACTATGTAACTTTGACCATTCTTGAGCTGAGAATTCAATGTTGAACAAGAAAGAAAATATTTATTGCTTCCCCTCACCACCTCAGAGATTATAGTCAGAGATGTGCCACTCAATGGATGGGTCATAGACCAAGGTAAAACAACAATGTTCTAAACCTACAAATTGGTTAAGCTGATGTTTTTAATCATGCAGTACTTCTTAATGAAGGCAGAAATGCATTGTTGACATACACTATTCATCTCATGGCAGATGATAACAAACTCTCATTTAAGTTTCACTATTCTAGTCTAAAGGACAGTCTAAAAAATAAAGAGATTACAAAAAATGGCAGAATTAAGGACAGGGATAATAGATATCAGAACAGAGGAACCAATTTATCCTGGAATATGGTGGTTAGAAAGTGAGGAAAGGCTTAATTATCTTAATTATCCAGATGAAGGAAAAAACATTCAGGGCAGAGAAAATAGCATGTCCTTCTGGTAGGAAAAAGATCGAGACATCTTAATCGTGGAGCAGAGGCAGTGTGCGAGAGAGGGAAAGTACGGTGTGAAGATGGTGTTAGAGACTTGGGCAGGGCCACCATCACACAAATCAGGTAAAGGATTTAGAAAATCAGGTAAATGTATCAGAACACAATGGAAGGTTTTGATCAGGGGAGTGGTATGACCAGCTTTTTGTTTTAAGATCGATCAGTCAGGGATAGAGAGCGAGTAAAGATTGAAGGAGACTAATTTTGAAACTGGGGTGTAATTTTAGGAGACGTTTTTAATTGCCATAATTTTGTGTGTGTGTGTGTGTGTGTGTGTGTGTGTGTGTGTGTGTGTGTGTGTGTTACGCACTATTGCATCTAGTGGATAGAGTCCAGGGATACTGCTAAATATCTTACAATGCACAGGATATCCCCACAGCAAAGAATTATTTTGTCCAAAATGTCAATGATGACAAGGTTGAGAAACCCGAGACTAGAGGGAAGACATTAGGAGAACTGGATAGATTTATGCTAAATTTGGAAGATGGAATGACCGTATTTAGAAAGGACTGTATATTAGGAGAATTACAAGGTTTCTGAGTTAACTAGATAGGTGGAAATGCTACTAATGCCGATGTGTGAAAAAAAAATTGTTTTTTCTCCCTAGGGAAGAGCAAAAGTTCAATTTCATTGACATAAAGGCTTGACACCCTTATGAAAACTCCGAATGAAAAGAGCTAGTAAATAACTACATATCTTTCTCTAAAATTTTAACAAAAGAGTTGTGTATTAGAAATATACATTTGAATGTCATAGCAAATGGATAGTATTTTAAGCCATGAGGGGGATGTGTCTCCCCATATGGACAAAATATGTTGTCTGGAAGGATGAAAATTACCCCCTCTACCCTTCTTGAGTTCTTATGGCTAAATACTAAAATTGACACAAGATTGTAAATGATCATATTCCCTGAAATGATGAACTAGTCAGTTTTTTATACTTTTTAGACAAAGAAACGATAAATTTGCAGTGAGCTAAACAAATCTACTAACTGATGAATTAAATGAATGAACTAAAAATAAACTAAGATTGCCCTGAAAATGTCCATTGTATTTAGCAGCATAGAGCCAGTGCTAACAATATCAGTGAAATTTCAGAAGACTGTTAAACCGAAGAGAAATCATATGGTTATTGAAGATTATAAGAAGGGAGATAGTTGACAAATTGATCACACAGATCTTTAGAGAAAGCTTTATCTTTAAAAATGAAAAGAGCTATCTAATCATGGAAGAAATGACACTATTTACAATTTGGGGGTTGAAGAAGGTTGATCACGTTTACAAGGCTGAGGAAACAGAAGCATTAGAATAGGTTACAATGAAGCAATTGGAAAGAGAAAAAATAATTGGTCAAGGCCCCAAATGTGACTTTGCTTGGGATGGGAATTGGGGACCGATACCTAGGGTCACTTCAAACACTGAACAAGTTATGATTAACCTCAGAGTTGTATTTAATTATGAAAGAAATATTTATGTTGGATTAAAGGTAACTTTTAAAAGATAAAACGATTTACGGGCACATGTTTATTTGAAGGGATGTAAAAACAAAAATGATTTGATATATTCCTTCATTTTGTAAATAATTTGGAGCACTCACTGTGTGCCAGATGCCAGGTCAAAGAAAATTAAGCTCTGCTATTATTCCTGAGGAAGTCCTGTGTACTCACCTCTTGCTACACATGTGACTTCTCTGCAAGTTCAAACAACTAAAATCTTAATCTGCATGACCCATGTCAAAAGACATCCCTTCCAATTCCTCCACGATGCTTGTGGGAGTTCATCCAAATGAAGAGCTTATAAAATGCTAAGATCCTTATGGCAGAAGAGTTAAAGCTTAGGTGAGATAAACACCTGTCAGATATGAGGAATTTGATTTTGTCTTTGAGGTATGAGAAGGATTTGGAGACACGAGCAATACATTTGGTAGAAATTTGTAAGCAAAACGATGGGCAGACTATTCCCTTGGTGCCAGATACTATATTATAGTATCAAAAACTATAAAAGATTAGAAAAAATAATCATCTTTGAAACAGAAAAGATCAAGTTACATAAATAGCTTCTTGGTTTCTAATTTCTAAAAGATGCTTTAAGGCAGAAGCTGGATATGATAATAAGTAAAAAAAAAAAAAGACATCTCTAATTCCCAGATTTTCTATATGCCACTGATTTTTTAATAGTGATAAGGATAATTTTAACTACTTAATACACAGGTGAGTTTTATGTTGCTTTGTCTGTCTAAAAGGATGAGCAACAGAGAAGCTCAGCAGGGAGTGAAATGAATCACTCTCTAAGGTGTCTCATTTCTCACTCCCAACTGAGTTGGCAAAGGTTAGTACACTATTAAAATTCAAGCTTTTGCAAATGTATTTCATTGGTAGTCAACTCACCCGAGATATATCAGTTTTTAGCAATTATTTTCAGTCATAGCCTAAGTGTTTGCCAAAGAATTCTCTGCCTCACGTGGAGAAAGAATCTAGTAATTACATGCTGGATAAAACATGTCTTGCTTAACGATGATAAGCTAAATGAGAGGACAAATAGAAGATAGTTTGGTAACTCTCCATAGTAACTTTGAATATCAAAACAATATAACTAAAGGAATTAAGAAACTGTTCCTTCAGTGGCTGTATTTGGGGGTTTCATGAAGGAGGTAAAATGCAAATATTATCACACTGAAATGTTATTTTTTCACCTGGGTATTCATTGTTCATATGATTCCA
>NW_006433378.1:19828769-19889700 GCF_000325575.1 Pteropus alecto | reverse complement strand
AGACAAAGATGTCTGGGTTACTGAGATAATTCCCATCTCATAAGGTTATTGCACTGATTAAAAGATGCCACAACTTTCAATGTGTTACATATAGTAAATGTTCAACAAAATATATAAATAATTGGGACAGAGATGCTGATGACTGTTAGGAGTACATTTCTGGTAACAATCTGGACACTTTTGCTCAAAATCCCCATAGGCAAGCTCAGTGAAGAAGGGATGGTGCTATCTGCATCATGACCATTGTCCTTGAAGGCGAACCACACCTTCTTCAGAGAGAGAGAGAAGCAGAGTGGCTTCTGTAAACCAGAATAATTAAATAGCAGTTAAGAACATGAATGTGTTCAGTTATAATCAGTTATAATTATAGCCCAGGTTAATTTGTTATTTTCATGATGAGACATGCACAAGAATGGGGAAGGTCTGCATCACATCTAGTGTAGTGAGGGTATATATACAAACAGAGCTGGGAGATCAGGGCATCTTCTCGGTGTAACGCGGCTGAACTCACATCTCTCGTCAACATGTCTTACAACTGCTGCTCTGGAAACTTCTCCTCCCGCTTCCTTAGGGGCTACTTGCGCTCCCCAGTCTCCCCGCTCCTCCTGTGGCTCTTCCTACCCCAGCAACCTGGTCTGCTCTCCCAGCACCTGCCAGCTGGCATCCTCTCTCTACCGTGGCTGCCAGGAGACCTACTGTGAGCCCACCAGCTGCCAGACATCCTGTGTGGTGTCCAGCCCCTGCCAGACGTCCTGCTACCGCCCAGGGACCTCCACACCCTGCAGTCCCTGCCGGTCAGCTTACACCGTGTCTCTGGGCTCTAGGTCCAGCAGCAGCTGCTCCCTGGGCTGTGGTTCCCGTATCTTCAGACCCCTGGGTTATGGGGTCTGTGGCTTCTCCTCTCTGGGCTATGGATCCAGATTCTGTCACCCAACTTATTTGGCTTCTAGGAGCTACCAGACTTCTTGTTACCAACCAACCTGTAGCCCTGGCTTCCACTACCGATCAATCTGTTAAAGGTTCTAAGCTGAGACTTCGCAGTTATATCTCTCAAAGTCAATATCAGCTATTATCTGGCAAGAGTCTATGCTCTACTACCTAGAAGAGTGATAATTAAATAAAAGTCTATTAATATTAAAGTCATTTATCTCAGAGTACCAGTTTTGTTTCTATCGTGTTGTATTTTCCCCCTTACTTCTCTAGTTATCCTCTTTTAGTGAAACTCATTTAATCTGATATCAGATCATGTCTTACTGTTAATTAAAAAAAAAAAGATGCCTGTTGATAATTCTAAATCTACTATTCTTTGACCAAAAATAAATATTTAATTTAAAGAGTAGTTTTCCTGCTAAGAAAAATTCTCTGACAACACAGAGTTAGTTTCCTAGCATTTTTGGCAGATGGAATAACAGCTTGGGAAGGAGATTATCTTAAATTCTTGAGTGTGTGAGAGAGGAAAATAATTTTCTCTCTACCCTTCCAGGTTCTTCATTGAGGCATACCTATCATAAAAAGACAGATTAACAGGAGAAAAAAAAAGAAACACATTTAATAACATGTATACCTACCGTATACATGAGAGAGACCCTGATTAATTCCCTGAAATGGAACCAGCTACCACCTTAAATAACATCTCCAGCTAAAGACAAAAGAAGGTGTTAGGGGAGGGGAGTTATGGGAGGATGCCAAGGAAAGCACAGGGAACAAGGATAATGTTAAACATTTAAATCCATGTCTTCTCCATTGATTAAAGCTTTTACATCCTCCTCTTCCTGGTACAGAGAGGAAGACATCCTTACAGATGAATAATTTTGCTTATAAATGTAAATATCTCTTACAAAAGGGTAACTTTTACTCAGTTTTCAGAGCTTTTCCTATGTTTGTTTATTAAAAGTAATCAGCCTAAACTGATCTTTATTCTAAAGAGGCATGTTTTGTGATGGTATATTCTGCTTTCCTTCATGTGCAAGGTCATTTCAGTCTAATCAGGACATCTTATCTGGGTGAAACTACAAATGGGTCTGGTCCAAAAAGAAAAGTTTCAGAAACAGTAGTGATGCATCAGCAAGGCCGAACCTGGCTGTTTTAGGTGAGTAAAATTATCAAAATACTTGTCATGAGCCCCTTTCACAGACTTATGAAAGCCATAATGGGATTCTGAGGTCATGATTTTAACTGACCACAGTAACTGGTGTAATAAAATAAACATCTTAAGTATAGATGGAATTAAACGTGTATGAATTTTATTATTTTAAAAAATAAGTAAAATTTCTAAGAGCTATGTCTAATGTTGATGCTTAACTCTCTTCTCCTTCTGTTCAGTCACTATAAGGCCTTCTGTTTTCGTAGAAGTCACCTGAGAACTTCTGGAAATGAGTAGGTACTCTGAATTCAAAGGAAAGGCTTTGTCTCTTGATATCTTAGGCTTAGATCTGGATGTGATAACTAGATAGCCTACCGAATTCTCTTGTTTGAGAGAGTGCAGTCATCTATATCTTAAAATATATAAGTGGGAAGAAAAATATGTAAGTGGATGTGGGTAGTCCATTGTTCATTGTCCTCACATTTATTTTCCTTCACTCTTTTCTTCCCATGAGAACTGGATTTTGTTTGTGTATTTCTCCTTATCTAAACATAGTCAGTCCTTAAAATGAACATGGCTATGCCCCAGGTTTCAGAATCTGATCTGGCTAGTCTTTGGGCACCCTAATGCTTAGCAATTGGTTCAGGATGGAGCATGTGATCTGATTTAAGCCAATGAAAAATGAAGAATGTTGTGAAGAGGTGCTTTGAGTAAAGTTTTTCTTGTGAAGTAAAGCAACTGTCTCTTCCTCTAGACTTTGTCATATTATATGTGAAATGCTGTATCTATTTTGCATATGGCTTAAAAATTAAACCATCGCATGGAAGAAGATAAAACCAAGACACATGCAGAGAAACAGAGCCTGGACTATCTTTTTCTTATTACTTAAATCATTTTGAATTATAATCTCTGTTATTTGTAGCTAATGTTTTCCTAAATGAGATATACATTTAAAACCTGAAACAATCCTCCTCTCCAATAAAGGCCCCTTAATATAATGTTAAAAGTCATTTGTAGTCCCCTTCTGCCCAATCCCAGTCCTTCCTCCCACTACTGTAAACATATATTCTCTCTACCAACACGCTCTCCATCAATGCTGCCTACTTCAATTTTCTTGAATAAATTGTGTAGAGCTGAGCTTTTATACAGTCTAGTATTTCTAGAAGGAATGCCATATCTTTTTCCCTTCAAAATCCAAGGAAATATTTTCTCTTCTCTCACTTCTTTTAAGTAAACTCCATGATCAACAGAGTGGATTGCTCCTTACATAATGCTAGCATTACATATGCTTATAGCTTTGCTAATTAAAAAGTTACTACTTTTAATATTTAATTTAAAGTATTATTGTTTAATCAGTACCGTTTTGTTTGTTTTCCCTTGTTATATCCTCACTGAACACAGAAGAATCTTACCTAACAAAATCTAGCATGTAGTAAATGCTCAATAAAAGTTAATTTAATAAACGAATGAAATGAAACTAGAATACAGTCTTCAGGATTTTTATGTCAATGACATCAACTATGTGTTCATTTTTGCTGGTTGAGCTCTATTTAGATCAATTAATTGTTATCAATGTCATAATCCTCTGGTCATCATTATCGTCAAAAAAAGATTTAGCACCATTTCAATGGCACATTATTGCAACTGCAGTACCCGAAGAAGAAGTAGGAGAACTCGAAACAAATTCACATTTCTCTATCACACAAAGGCAAAAAAATGACTTCACCAAAAGCTAACCTCATAGGGCCAGAGAAAGTGCATCTGGGAAAGAAACAACAGCAAGGGCATAATTACTAGAATAAACCATGACACTTTCACATCCAAGACATAATGGAGCAAGGGGGGTGAAAAATATGAGCTCTGATGCTCAGATGGTCGAGATGCTATGGTTCATTCTTTTCTTTAATTACCTAACTTTAAGGGCTATATAGACACTAGAATCCTTTAAAATTTCTTTCTTTTACCTTTGTGGCTGTTTCAATTAAAGTCTGATATAATTGAATTGTAAATTACCAAGAAGCAAAATTATTTAGAGATAGTTTCAGAGAAGAAATGATGTCACATGTAAATCCTCATATTACCATATTTTAGGAGAATCTATTTATCATTAGAAACAGATAAAGCTGGCAAGAGGCCATTTTCATATTCCACATAAGGATCATTATTATGGTCACAGTGTCATAATTTTGGATATTCTAGATCCTGAGATACATTCTTCTATATGTGTTACAATGTCTGAGAAGGGTTATATGGTACTTGGCATATTTTACAGAATGTTGTATATAAAAGAAGTTAGCCATTCCCCTCAACGCACTCTTTTGAGATGGACCAATGTCTTCTTTGCCAGAGAAACATATTTTTATATATTCTCAGAGTTACTCTCAAATACAATAGGACTATTCATTTAAAGTCGTGGATTTCTATCAGCATATGTGTCAACTAATAGACTTCAATTTTTGGTCTCTGCTCTTAAAATTTTTATAAGTAATCTTAATAAAGATTAGATGACTTAAATAAAAGTGCAGATTTCATTCAGTGGGTGGATTTGACAAGATGCGATTTAATGTCCTTTTCAACTTTAAGATATCAAGATTCTGATAGGAAATTATAGACTATGACAGCTGGAAAGGACATTAGTGATCTTCTCATCTAAACTCATTATCTCATAAGATACCCAGAGGCAGAGTGACTTGTCCAGATTCATGCAGTGAATTAATGGAATCAAGCTTATCAGAAATAATTGCTATTTTTATTTATTTATCACTCAATATGTGGTGAGCAATCTTATATATATCATATCATCAATCAGTAAAACAACCTCATGAGGTCAGTAATCTTCTAATTTTCATTTTAAAAATTAAGAAGTCAAGGCATCAAAATTTAAGGGAAATGTTAAAGGTTATAGTTTGTTATTGTAGAACTTGGCTTAGAATCCTGGCAGTCTGACTCTAGAATTTTTGTTTTTAATTGCTCATTTATTATAACACAATTATTATATTTAATGATAGGTGAATCCATAGTGAATATGGATATTTACTCTCTGGTGGTTAGGAGGTACCACTGCAGCTGTAATCATTTGTATTCTTTGAGACCAAGAGACCAGAGAATTGTTTAACCTGTTAGTAGCAAAATATCCATCACCATAAGCAATCACATTGCTATTTTTACCTATGTCTTAAGAATACTAGGAGATAGACCTCATAATTATCATTATTCAAGTGCCTACAAAGCTAATAACTTAGTTTTTAGTAGATTGCACAAAAACAATTGCAAGGTGAGCAGTTGTCCTAGCCTATGTCATTCCATTGTAATAAGGCAGGTAACTCCCCTCTATAAATCCAGCACCAGCCAAAATCTGTATTTACTCATTGATTCGAAATCATATACTGAAACATCTATTAACTCAGCACTCAATTAACTAGAATGTACAAGTTAATGCCCTGACGCAAAGAAAAAAGTACTTGTAGAGTGGCCTTATTCACAAATGATGGACCTAATGTCATCTGACATTTGGTGATTTAGAACTGCACAAGTATTCACTAATTTACTACATATTTTGAGGTTAATAAGAAGGCTTTCTGCTGGAGACAACTGTGTGAAAGCTGGCATAGGTGATGTCCTGCTTTCGCCATTCAGAATTTGTCAACTCTGTGCTGACAACAAAAAGTCATGCCTTCTTTTATAGTAAAAGCTTTTTAAAACATGCCTATACACAATCAAGCACTAATTTAACATAATTGACTCAGCTTGTGCTATGCTAATAAGTGGCTTCTTCGATAATTTTGTTCTTATTTCACAAAGAGGTAGCTAAAAGGTTGGCATGGTTATTTTTTCTTTAAGCTCTGAATCCTTGTCAATTCTTAGAAATCTTAGGTATGTCAAGATTTCAGAGCTATATCTCTTCAGATAGTTAACTATAATTTCACTACATTTTTCTTTAATACTTTTCATTCATTAATTTTTAAAAACACATTTATGGAGCTGTTATTATGTGCCAGCCAGCCACTGTGCTCAATACAGCTGGCTAATACAAAAGTGAGGAAGATACACATACTTCTTGCCTTTACAAAGCTCACAGTGTAATGGCAAAGGCACAATGAAGAAACAAATAAAACTATTATAAACAAATAGGTTCTATGAAAGAAAAAAAATATAGATCCTGAGAATGGAATCTGTTTTCAAATGGGATGATGAAGGAAAGCCACTATAAGAGGTACCTCTTAAACCGAAGCTCAAAAGATGGGGAGAAAAGCTGTGGGTAGCATAGATGAGGGCAGAGAAGAGATGAAACAGACAGCTGCATGCATAAAGTTCTGAGGCGAGGAATGGCTTTACATGCTCAAAGAGCTGTGTAGAGTCCTAAGAGATGGAGCCAACTGGATAGAGAGAAATGACAAGATTTGGAGTTAGAAAAATTGGTAGCAGCCAGATCTTGCAAGGTGTTGTAGGCCACGCTAAGGGGAATGGATCTTCTTCTAAGGGTAATGAGAATCCATTTAATATATATAAACAAGAAAGTCGTAAGCTACAGTGGAAGTCTCTGTGCAATAATCAATACAAATATGCATAAAAATTAAATGGGTTGTTGCAGAGTTCATGTGGAGGGCATAATAGGATCTTTAATCACACAAGAGAGGCCATTCGAAATTATAAATAACTTGCATGTGTTATAAACACAAGTTGAGTGTACAGGTTCTCAAGCTGAATGTATTCAGATGAGTCCTTTTAAATATACAATATCCCCAGGTCATCATATATCAAGGAAGAGTTCGTATGAGAGTTGTTCCAAGTTCCTGAATATTCTCGGTTTTCTTCAGACCTAAGAAAAAGATTCCGGAATACAATGCTTAGAATAAACTTCTGTCATTTCACTCTCATGAGCTGAACTAAGTAAATCATAGAATGTGTTATAGAAATCATTCTGGTATATCTTGTGCTTTGAGTGTGAAACTACGCTCAGTATCACATGTTAATATGATAAATGTAGGAGTTGATCATCATCTTGCAGACCAAAAATAAAACACTGAATAAACAAAAATAAAAAGCATATCTAAAACACGTTTGTTACAGAAGCAAATTACCAATTTTTGAGAAGTATAAATGGAAGTAAACAAACTACTTGGTATAAAATATGTCATAATAAAGAATATTTCAAAATCCATTGGTAATTCAGAGGAAGAAGTAATGACTTCTAAATAGGAAGATCAGGAAAAAGCTTTATAAAGAAGCAACATTCAAAGTTTGCCTTCCATAAGATGAGGGAAACAAAATGTTATGCAAAAGGAAAGATGTTTATAGAGCAATGGCCACATTCAGTATTTTGGATGAACAGTGAGAAGGAATTTTATTGTATAGTCTTTCTCTCTTATTCAATTGGGCAGAACAAGATCTGAGAAGAATGAGGGTGGGCTCAATCGGATTGAATTCTAACTAAAACTGTTTCGATCATTTTATCACATTCTGCCAAGATGGTATCTCTCAAAACTCCAATGCTGAATATTAATCAATATTCAATTGGCTGTTTCCACAGGCATTTATTATTGTCTATTTACCAATATGGAGAGTCCTAGCGACTAAGGAACAATAAGAAAAAAAATTAGCTTGGGTGACAAGTAGGGACTCATATTTGACAAACCCTGCCCTGATGAGTCACCTTTGGGACTAACATGAAAGCCATTTTAAAGATTCAAAATGGACTGGCTTCTTTGTTCATAAGATGCCACCTTCATATATAACTAAACAAAGTGCTAATGAGATGTTAACCTTCAAATTAGCTTAAGCCATGAGGTAGAAAGGAGTCTTGAGATGAAGCCAACACCCAGTTTCTGAGTATATAATTTCCCGAGCAAAGAACTTAATCTTTAGATCCAGCATGTTGAGTCTTTATAACCAACTTCAATCAAAGGTTTTAACAATATGGCCCAGAGCCACTGCCACTCATTCAGGAGCTCCTACAATGTCCCACCACTCTCTGCCATTGTACATGAGTCTAATCCTATAAGCTTTGAAAATGGATTTTTTTTACCCAGCAGCTGCCATGGCAGGACCTGGCTCTTGGACAAATTTCAAGAAACCTGCAGTGAAACCACCAGCAGCAAAGTACCCAGCTGTGAACAGGAACAGTGCACAGAGGCTAGCAGTGTACGAAGTGCCCGCCTGCACAAAGTTGTCCAGACAACTTGCTCTCCTTCCAGGACGCGTGAAAGAACAACATGCCAATCAGGAGATTCTTCGGCAGTGTGGAAATGTGTTTCTCAGCCTTGCCAATCGAGGAGCAGCCAGCAAAAGGGTTTTGCGATCCAGAGCTGTCAACCTGTGAACTACGTGGTAAAGTGTTGTCCACCCATGACTTATGTGTCGAGGAGTTGCCAAACTCTGGAGTGTGAATCCAGCCAGTGCCAAACTCGGAGCCCTGAGTCCAATTCCTGCAGACCTCTGGTCTCTGTTACATCAGGAACACAACTCCTGGAGTCTTCTAATAGTTATGAGCCAACTTGCTGTGTTTCTGGTGGTTTACAATTGTCTAGTAAGTGAAGAACGCACAGAATGTGTAGGAGAGAGAATATATTGTACTTTGGATAAATTGATTCCTGAGATATTTAGAAACCTTTATTTCTCTAAAAACTTACCATTGTGCATGTGTTTGTAAGTGAATGAATGTGTCTTCTACTGTCTCCAAAGGGAAGATTTTTTTTTTTTTCTCTTTTGGGCCTTTCTGGTGCTAAGTTGGGATTGGAAAACATGTTAACTACTTTAGGTCACTAGGACACTATTTACTACAGGTCAATAAAGGTTTCAACCGGGGACTAACATGAGTACTTAAAAAGTCAACGTTACGCTTTGACTCCCAGTCATTATCTAT
Source organism: Pteropus alecto (assembly GCF_000325575.1). Classification (NCBI taxonomy): domain Eukaryota; kingdom Metazoa; phylum Chordata; class Mammalia; order Chiroptera; family Pteropodidae; genus Pteropus; species Pteropus alecto. Next base: position 19,880,755 of record NW_006433378.1, on the reverse strand, counting down.
GGAAACACAACATTAGATTTAAGTATAGTGTTTAATCTAAGTCTAATATAATAAATAATATAATAGTAAGCATAATGTACTACTGATATCAGAAATCCACGTAACATTGGATTGAATTTATAGGACTAGATGGGTTTAAAGAGATGGAAGCCCATCTAGTCCTATGAATTCTGTTGGTTCAACTCTATCAGAGGTCACCCATGTAGTTAATACATCCAAACCACAGCTTCAATCTGTGTCTATTCACTGTGCATTCACTATTTTATCTGCTGTGTCACAACACTTTTCTAATTAACTATGAGATTGACTCTACTGCTCAAAAAAGTGAAAGAGAATTTTGAATTTCACCTTGATAGACTTCATAGCCACATAGTGGCCAGAGACCTTTGAATATGATGAGTTCGAGTTTAGCGTATTCACTACATTTTTGCTATTCTTCTTCCTTTTACTACTTCTTAAGTGGTTTTTGAGTCGGGAAATGTTCTTTGCATTAAATAAATGTAATTCACTTAAAATTACAAATTTAATTGTCATGCTATTTTATTTTTTGTCAATGCTTTCGTGAGTTTTCCATGAGAGTTTTTTTTTTTTTCACCAGATGACAATAGTATAAATATTTAGAGGGAAAAAGGAAAACATGTTCCCTTACTATTGTTTGAATAGTATGAACCAGAATAGAAGAACATATTGTGACAGAAGCAAAAGATGGGGAGCACAATCACTATGAAGATTATAAAAGCATGGAGAGAAAATGCGTGAAGGTTCATCGATTTTGTTTAGTATCACTGGGCTATTGTGAGGCTGTGGGAGTGCCCTTAAATGGACTTCTCATTATTCAGGACCACATGATGTCATAGTTAAGAGCCTGAATTCTGAAACCAGATTTCCTAGGGTCTGAATCTTAGCTGTGCTGAGTGAAGCCTATTTGAATCCCAACTGTGTGACTATGTGCAAGTTATATAATCACTCTCCACCTCAGTTTCCTCAACTTCAAAATTGAAATGGTAATGATAAGACTACTGTGAGACTTAATAGGTTAATAATTTGATGCTCAGCAATGGACTGGTACATAGGCAGTGCTCAGTAAGATTTAGCATCATGATTAGCTAGCTCAAAGACTCAAGATGAAGGGCAGAGTTGGGGATTTATAGATAAACTCAGAAATCTATGACACATTAGTCATCCAAAAAAATGAGAGATTAGCTGCTTTGGATCTTGAAAGTTACAAGTAGCACCTTCTACTATGGAAGATTCTTAAGAAACACATGCCATGCTTTGCTGTAGTGGGCTGACAAGTATCTCTGAGTCTGTGACAAAGCCAATGTTGATTGACCTGTCAGCTTTGTGGGTGGGTGAGACGCAGGTCATCCCAAAGAAGAATATTTAAACCTAAAATCTATAAACTGCTACTTACACAGGTGATTCTATGGAGGCGTGAAGTTGCGAGACAGCTGAGGCCAGTCTGGAAAAGGCAGAACGAATGCTGTTTGATTTCGTCAATTGTAGTAGAGCATATGGCAGCCACAACAGCAGAGCATCCCCGCAGCAAGACAATGACATAAAGCTGCCGGCCATAAGAGCGATGGCAGCAACACAGCACCGGCAAAGGTGAGGAGAACCTTATCTGTGTGGCAGCTTCTCAGGATTCCAGTCACAGCCAATCATGCAAACATCGATAGAATTCATTCACAGTAAGAGCTGTGACTAATACAACTCAAATAGGAGTCTGGCAAGGGTTCAACTCATTTAAGCCACAGTTTCTGAAGACAAGTGGGAAAATATAGCTGTTTGATTTGCCTTCCAAGTATATATTCCTTCACTGGGTGTTTGGAAGATAGGATATTGGTAAAATGTGTTTGTGTGTGTGTGTGTGCATGTGTGTGTGTGTGTGTGTGTGTGTGTGTAAAGGGGGAGTGTGGAGTTAAACAAAGTTTCCACTTAATAAGCTACACTGTTCATCATTCTAAACCTTAACTCGTTCTTTACAGGCTAAGCGTAATCACTCCCTTAAGGAGAAGTTGGCTGAAGAAGGGGCAGTATGTAGTCTAACCCAGCATGGAGCACACTGAAGCTCTTTATGTATGGACTAAGATACTCAGATACTAATGGAACAGAGAGTAGTGTAGTGGTGTGGAGTTATAAAGAGGTGCATGGTAGGCAATTGAGTATGGTGGGAAGAGAATTGACCTTGGATTACGACTGGACTTTGTTCAAATCCAAATTCTGCCGTTTACTAGTTGTGTGCTCTAGGACAAGTTTACCTTTCTGAGACTCCATTCCTTCAATGTAAAATGGAAATAATGCCTAATTCACTGGACGATTGTGACAACTAAATGGCATCACGCCTATTAGATGCTTAGTGGAGTGTTTGTGTCAATATGTGCAAGACATCATTTGACACTTTATGATATTTGCTTCTTGAGTCTCAACGTCAGTTTATTCTTATGATTTCTCTATATTATATTTAAACATTAGGACAGAGATTAAGAAATCCTTCCATTATTGGTGCAAAGAACGTAAGCAGTATGGGACATGACCTAGGTAGTCCAGGCAGTCTTCTTAAAAACTGTAGAAATGACTCAGTGGGTATATGTTACAGAACATTCTTTATAGATCAAGAAATTACTTCCTGCCTGAACAGAAAGGTTCTGGGAGGATTTGTGCATTGACATTACTTACTTTAGGCTCTTCAAGACATAGGTAGCTTACAGCACGCTTTACTCCTAGAAGCCAAGGGAAGTAAATTTTAAGAACATATTTTTTTGCTTATGCAGTACTGTGCCAAGAACCATAAAATAGCTCTTATTAATTTGTTCTAATTATTCATTGAACACTATGTATGTACTTCATCATTTTATATCAGAACTATAGCTTTAATAAGCAACAAAATATATCCTAAGCCTATAGGTGCAAATAGAGTAAACGTCTAAAGACTAACTAAAAGTTTAAATAACAGAAATACCTTTTCGTGGTTGCATAGTACTAGTCATTCGCCTGACATTTTGTATAACTTTCCCTGGCTTTATGGAAATAAATTCACTAAAAGGATTCAAAGAAAGTTGTTCCTTGGAGCCCAGAGGCAAAACCAATGTGGTTGCATCCAGACACAAGAACAAAGAAATCTCAAAGGCATATACTGGAAATGGTTAAGTCCTTTGCTAGTCTTCCATTATTTAATGCGGTATTGCTTCAAGTACAGGGCCAATGCCTCCACAGGATTTCAGTAACTACTAATTGATGAAGGTAAAGAGAAAGAAAGTCAAAAATCAAATAAAAGTCTAAGAAAAAGACTTCCCTTAACAGTAGACTGTGTTGTCACTATCGCTTCATGAGCAGTGGCATGCTGCTTATTTAAATCAAATATGCAGATAGTAATGCCTGGATTAAAATGCCCTCTTTTACCATAAACCCTGTCAACCTTTATAGTAGGGTTATTTACTTGTTTTTGTTTCCCCTTGGGATAAGCTACATTCACTCTGATGCTCTCTATGTTAGGAAACTGATGTAATGCTTGTCGAAATTCTCAGGAACGAAGTATCTTCCTCTAGACTTCATATTTGCTTAAATTAAACTACAGGGGTACAAAGGCAAAAGAAAGAAATTTAAAATTTTAGCTACGTTGATCTTAACAAGCACTCTAATGTATTTATTAAATGATCAGATTTAATGTAAATCACAGTAAAACTTGTCATGATCATGGGTGTACTTACCAGATTAAAGTTAGAACGTCTATTACCACTGAGAGAAATAGTTCCCAGAATTCTGTCTCAGGGGACAGAAATAAGCATCAGAGTAGTTCTTTCATTTTTAAGTCTACATGTTCAGCACGTGGCTTAAAGTGGGTCTACTTCCAGTTTCTTATTTCCTGGGGCTCAGCTGATGGTGGCTTGGTCCCCAGGAGTCTGGCTTATTTTTCTGCAGTGAATGGCTAGAGTAATCAAAGCATTGATCTTGAGATGGTACTAGAGGGCCAGTGCTCTGGGCCCTAAGGCTACAAATGAAATGCCAGGGAATCAAAAAACAATATGCAACCCCCTGGCCCACTAAACTTTTCTCTGGAGGACAAATATCATCTGAAGCTGTGTTTTGTTCTGAAAGATGTCAATCAGAGGTGAGTAGCTCCTATATTTCTATCAGGAAGCTGAGTGAAATGCCGATGGCCTAAATCTTTGGGGCAAAGATCGATTGACCAGTTTTTGCATGGGTTCTTCTTATGCTCCCTTATTTTTATTGCAGTTACAGTTTCATAGAATTATAATTACTTCAAAATGTGTAAGAGATCATGGAGCTTTGCTCACACAGTTGAGCAAATATACCTACTGGGGTTGTGTGATTTACTCAAGTAGAGCTGCAGCTAGAACTCAAGTCTAGTGAGTCTCATTTCCGTGCCCCATTGATTATACCTCAAAGTGTACCTCATGAGAAGTATATTAAAAACATTTAAATATATTAAGCACAACAATTTTTAATGAGCCCTAGATGTACATTTAAAGGCCACACACAGCACATTATAACATTGGATCGTAAATGTGGCTTAATTTAAATTAATACACCAACTGTAGTCAACATTAATCTATCTGCAGAATTTCCACCATCTTTTAATGAAGGTTGGAATATTGTTTTCTTAAATACATGGTTTGTTGAATGTTGAATATGACTGTAGGTCCCTTGTTTTAGAGATTCAGTGGATACTTGTCTGCAGCTGTAAGTAGGTATGTTTCTTGACATTTAAACTGACGCAGGACAGAGCCAATTTCCCCAAGTGTAGGGGAGAATAAGCCCTTCACCGAGAGAAGAAGAGGGTCCTTTGGTGGAGAGAGTAGAAAGAATTCAACACACACGCCAAAAAAGGAAAGTTTATTAGAAAAGGGGTAACACTCCACAGACAGAGTGTGGTCTCCTCTCAGAGGCAGAGAGGGACCAAGAGAGATGTGGAAAGACAGTGAACAGGGGACAGTGAGAGGGACAGTGTAAAGGCACTGAGAGAGACTCTGAGTATTCAGGAAATTCAGTTTATATGTCATTCTTTAGTTCCTGTGAGTTATAGTTTAAAAGACTTTGTTTACCCATTTCCTTTGATATGGACACACAGTGAGGAAGGGGAATAGTATATAGCATGAAAAGGTAAGAATAGGTAGAATGAAAGGCCTGCTGGCAGTTCTCAGCCTTTAATCCATGGGTTCCCCATGGTTTTAGCCATAGGGAATGACTCTTGGTGCTTGTTTCCCCTTCACAGGTATGAGAAATGAGTTGTTTGAAATACCTTTAGAAATCTTCCTTTGTTCTGAGAGTGTCCTCCTGGCCTGGCTGCATGTAGCTTGATTAACATTTTTAATTCTTGCCTCCTCCCTACATTAAAACCACTGACTTCTGTATATCATCATTATTGAAATAGTGAGTCAGAATAGTCTGCACTGTATGCCAATACTCATCACTAAAAACTATGGGAAGCCACAGCACAAAAGGAGAAATAGCACTACATGTGGGTACTTTGTTTAGAATCTACATTGTCATCTTCTCTTTCAGTAATTGTTCAGCTAAGAGCTATAGCTGTCATTCCCTCAGAGGTTACTATTGTTTCTGCCATCTTGTTCAGTAACTCTTTCCTGCATGGGAGCTTCAGAAGCGCCCTCTACTTAGCCAATAGAGGTCATGACAGAACCCAGTTCTCGAAGCACTGCTAAGAAACCAGAAAGAAACCACCAACTGCCAACTAACATACTTGTACCCCAACCCTGTGCATCACTCCCTGCACCTCTCTGCTTGTGGTGTGTCCAGAACCTGCCACACAATCATCGTCTACCTTTTTCTTTCCAAGTCTTTATTTCTACCACCCAGCAACCTGCACTCAAAACTTTGGGCTACATGGGCAGGAATTGCTGTTCCGGCATTCACAGGTCTCATGGTCATCCTTCTCTGGGAAGTCTCCTTTGGCTAGTCCACTTCGGGTCTTGGCAGGTGCTGACCGCTGGTGGAGCGCTTTTGTTAACAAACAAGCTACATATTCAACCCCTTTTGCCAGAGTTCCATCTTATATCTTGATGTATTTTGAATAATCCTTTATAGTTTGCAATTCCTAAATGAAGTACCTAAACATTTCTCCCTAGCCAAGTTGGAAGAGGTGGGCAGTCTTTTAGAAGACTGCATTATATGGCTATCTTGTTTGAAAGCAAATTCTAGCATACTCATATATTGCTTCACTATTCAGACGCTGTTTACTAAATAACCCGTGGCTCACATTCGTTCTTTTTCTCTGTCAGTTTTTTTTTTCCTTTAATGACCGTTAAGCCTTCGAGATGTGTTTTCGAATGGCATCAAGTTATTTTCTTTATCTTCTAATAACTTTGATTAATCTCTACTAGTGACTGTTGTATAAATAAACACATTCACCATGATTATTTCAATACTATTATGATTTTTGCATTTATAATAAAATTTGTTTCATTAAATGATTTTTTAAATGAGTAGAGTTAGTTACAACATTGTGGAGCCACAATTTCAACTACAGAACAGAAATCTTTGGAAAGGGACCATGAGAATCATGAAAGGTCTGAGATTTTTACCCTGTTTGCAAGCTAACAAGTTAACCCATCACCGGTTCAAAGATGCCGCAGGAGACATGAGACAAGTAGGTAAGAGATAAAGGCTTTAGTATTCCTGGGAAGCCACAGTATTAGCCTTTGCACCAATTGCCTGAACCTCAATTTCCACAGAACAACTGGAAGAGGGCCAGATGACACCTGAATATGCAGTGAGTTGTTTTATAGGAGAGGAACCCTGAAATTAGGAAGTCTGGGTCGTGGACATGGTAATGGATAGCAAACATGTCTGCCATTTGCCCCAGACAGAAATACTATATCTATTTGCCAAAGCTCTTTGCTATACAAACATGCTTGAAAAGGTAATTCAGAACAGAAGGAACCAATGACTCTGCTCCCAAGACATACAGAAATGCAAGAGACCTATAGAGACATTTTTTCACCAAATACTGATGCTTGTGTCTATACTGAACTGCTTTTGATGAGTTTTCCTGTGGGTATGCCACTGCACTGGCTACTTGGATTAGTATGACTAATAGAGGTTGCAAGCAAATCTATTCAATATGTCTCACTCAGCATTTAAGCTAGGTTATTATTAATAGGTCTCCAAGCAGCAATCAATGAGTAAAGGCTGTCTCTCTTTGTCAAAGGCTCCAATCAGAAAAATCATCAGTCACAGAGATTTGTAGCTCAAAAAGCCCCAAAGGTACTAGCATTTCTCTACAAATAGCTCTTTACAATCAAGAGAATCCCCTTTGGATTTTATGGAATGGAGAAGTACAGGCCTATAACATTTGCAACAACAAAAGTACATCGAATTGGCCCCAAAGGCCTATCCTACAGAGTCACATTATCTTCTCTTCCCTACTGTGATACATTCTAAAATCTTATTACGTGAATCCAAGTATTCCTCTATCTCCCGCTGGACTGGGTAAAATGGTGGCTTGGGTACACATATGGAAAAGAGCTATAGAAGTTTGAATCCTTCTTCCCTCAGAAGTTCCCCAGCATGTTTAAAAGAGTTCACATGGTCTCAGTCTTTCATGGGGGTAGGGGGGGGGCACAGGGAGAGAGAGAGAAAGAGAGAGCGAGAGCAAAAAGAGTTCACATGGTCTCAGTCTTTCATGGGGGTGGGGGGGGGCACAGGGAGAGAGAGAGAGCGAGAGAGAGAGAGCGAGAGAGAAACTAGAGTTCAATACTAGTAAGCAAAGTGCCTTTACTTTTGTTTTTTAGCAACAAGGCTCCTGCTAGGGATTAAAATAATCTAATGTTTTTCGTCCATTCAATGCCCTATACTGGGCAGCAACATCATCATACTGACACCATTCGTTTAAACCTTGGGAATCCCTTGACTCTGCATGTTGCTTTCTAACTGTGGATCACAAAGTTTGTACCTTTGGCTACCTCAGATTTGAGACACACAATAACAGCCTTTCTTTTCCATTTTTTTTAAGGAGTACCTCTTAATTTGGGGCATCTATTGCACTATTATTAAAATAACATCTCTTTTTTACTTACTCGATTTCAACATAAAGGCTGAAGGAAATTTCCAAGGTGGTGGATGAATTTCAAGAAAATATCTAGAACTCTTAAAGTCAGTTTTTCATTTTACAGTGGGTCACTATCAGCATTATAAACCCAATCCAAGGCACTCAGTGCCTCATCTATGGTGTCCCATAGGAATTTTACTATCTCTGGGAAATTGCCCTGAGAGAACCAAAGCTTCAGAGACCAGAAGCCACTGTAAAACTCTATGACCTTTTTCCATCATCTCTGAATGGATGTAAGATGGTCAGGCTGCATGAGGGGGCTGAGCTTGGAGGTGGCCCAACTTTTTCCACCTTTCCTTCGTGGGAGAGGGCACATCATGTTCTAATACTCTAGGAGAACCAGCTAAGGATCTAACAATTTAACTAGTTGCTGATCATAGCATTAGTGAATTTTCCTCATTTCAAGCTCAGAGTAGGTACACATGTCTATAAATGTTGTCTGAAACAAGCTACAACCTTCTGCCTACTCAGATGAATCTTTGTTCCTTTTAATACGTTGGGGAAAACTTTTCTTTTGCTCAGATCAAGGTGTTGTTTGGTCAGCTGTCTTTGAATCTGTTGCCCAGGAGCTGGCTTTCAATCACTTCCTTAATTCCTCCTAACAGATAACAAAGTGTTAACTAATGGAAAGTAAAATGATGCCCCATTAACCATACAATTTGGTCCACATGTTCACTTTATTCCCATGGGCTTCCCTCAAATTCTGTTAATCAACCCGCAAGGTCATTTTCTTCCCTCTTTCAGAAAGATATGTCTCTGTCAACATCCATCTTTGTTTCCAGCAGGAAAGGTGAGAATGTATGGGAGTGTTTGTGAGGAAAGGAGCCAATCAGTGAAAAAATGACCCAAAGTAGTCACATAAGGGTACAGAAATCTTGTGACTTTTTAGCACATCCAGCCCATTTCTCCCCTCCCTCCTTTTTTTTTTTTTTTTGGCTGATAGTTCTTTAAACTTCTCATGGAATAAACCATCCACTTGCTTCTTGTTTAGATATTAGGCCTGGAAGTAATTTATTTTCTTGATATTCTGATTTTCTAAGTCAACACATAAAAGAAAGTCATCACTGGGCAAAATAGGGTAGTTAACAAATACTCTGTAATACCCGTGGTCACTCTAGCTTGAGTCTTAATTTTTTCGTTTTTTTTTGATCTTTTGCATGACTATTAAAGCCTGAAGCCAGTTCATTCATGCTCCAGCTTAAAGTTGAAACGCTACATATTAGATGATTATTATGAAAGGTACTATTTTCTTTATCATAAAATTAGGTTTTCCAGAGCTTCAGTGATGTTTCATACCACTTACTACTGATAAAGAATTTTTTTAAGTTAAGCTTCCTTAGCTACATAATCCAGTCTGAAAGTATTTCAGATAGGAAAGTGTCCTCCATTCTTTTCATTCCTCTGGAGAAGAACTGTTGGTGAGATAAGGTACATGTGTGGGATCAATCACCTTTTCCTTCTAACATAAAAAAAATATATAGTTACTATTTATGATAACCAACTCTCAGGTTTTTAGAGCATTTAATCACTGATTAACTTACCTGAATATAAAATAAAACCATCTCTAGAGGTATTAGTCAATGAAAGAGATGAGAGGTTTTCAAGTATTACGAGAAAACTTTTGGCGGTGGGCGGGGAGAAAAAAAACCTACTCAGCTTGGGGGGAAAAAATATTTTACTGGAACCTTGGAATAGCCTGTGATGGAGACCAGGATAAAGACTTGAATCACTTAAATGCCAGTCTTTTAACTCAAAAGAGTGATTTTCTATTTTTTATGAAGTGTAATAAATAATGCTTCAGAGGATACCAATGTTTTAGGCAACTCCAAGTCTTTGTTTGACCTTAAGTGATGTTCTATCAGGAAGGATAAATGTTTGTTAGGGCAAAACGTGTATTGATTTTAGTGGGACTGCGGAGTTGCTGACAATTTATAGCATTGCTATTTGATCTCATGTTCTATTAAAAACAAACTAGAAAACCTTTATATTCTCAAAGGATATTTCTTATTGTAAAGTTTCTCCCCAGAATTCCTATGTGCCCATAGAGTCTTAAGTAAAAAGAGGCCAGGAAATGTGCTTATGCTATGCAAGGAAATAACTGAACTAGTATTCTCTGTGACCTCAAGGTGAACTGCATTCTTCCCCTGCCTGCAAAATGTGGTATGTGAGAAAATGCTAGACAATAACTATAATAAACCTATGTTCCACCCCCCTTTTCTAGGAAGTTAGTCGATTTTTGCTTTCACTATGAAAAGCTCATAAAGAACCAAAAACATTGGTTCTAGCTTATAAAACAAAGGGCCGAAAGCATTGAAGATATGCACCTAGAGCTAAATGAACCAATTAGGAGTTTTCAGAAATTAAGACAGACTCTGCCAATCTCTAATTATTTTTTTCTCAGTAGCCATTTACTATCATACACATTTATCTGCATAAAAATCTTCAATCTGATAGGAGAAATATTTAAGATAAAGTAAAAAAAAAAAATGCCTGAACTGAATAAATAAAAACATGGACTAAAGTATTTTCATGCATTCGAATAAATATTTACAAAAGCAGTATGCTGGAAATTTTTAGCAATACAAACACAAATAATGCTATAATGTCTACAATATAATTATTACTGAGAAATAAAAATAAGTTGTAAGCCATAAAATATAAGGTATGAAATGATCAGTATAATAGGAGAGATGTAGAGCTGACATGAGTTGAAAGGAAAAAGAAATTATTTCTGGTTGGGCAAAAATGAAGACTTTCTGGTTGTGATTATGTTTCAACTGGGCTAAAGAATAAGTAGGATATGGTAAGCAGAGACAAGGTGAAAAAGCATTCAAGAATACAGAGAGGAAACCAGCAATGTGAGTGAGACATTCACTGAGAATGGCAAATAGGGGTCATCTGGAGTTCCACATAAAGAAGACCCAGAGGACTTATGCTTGGCAATATGCATTGGACCCACATTTTGGACAACTTTAAATGACAACTTAAGGACCTTTGATTTTATTCCATGGGCCATAAAGAGATATTCAATACAACTGTAGCCAAGAGAGAGACATTACCTGAGCTATATTTTACTATTAATCTCATCCTTGGGAATACGATAAAAATAGTAGTACTTGTGAAGATAATTTTATAATAGTTTAAGCCTGTGTGACTAAGAGAGTATAATACTATAATTAGAAATAAAGTTCATAGCACGGGGAATCAACTTTGAGGAAAGCACTATGTATATATAAATATTTAATTGGAAGTAAGGTGTCCCAGTGGAAATGATCTAGCAGACAACTGCAAATTCAGGAAAGAGATCGAACCAGTAATTATAAATATAGAGGGATCGGTGTAGATCTATCGATTGAACTTTTGTGATTAATGAGATGCAGATTGATAAGAATGCAGAAGAGGATTAAGAATGACCTAAAATCTGGAGAATAAAATGAGAAAAGAGAGATAGATATGAATACAAAACAGGTATTCTGTGTGATAGAAATAAAACTATTTGGAGCATTGCTAAAACAGATGTGGGACAAGGTTTCAAAATAGAGAGTATGAACAGCAACGACAAATGTGCCATAGAGTTAAGATTGAGGGCAAAAATTGACATTGACTATAGGGAATTCATCATTGGTGATTTTTAGGATAAGAGTTTAAAATATTAGTGAGACTAGAAGTTAGATTTCAAAAAAGGATGGAGAAAAGTTCACTTCAAAACATAAGGTTAGGCAAAGTTTTCTTAGATACAATATCATAAACACTTGTAGATTTAAAATGACTAAATTAGACTTTATCAAAATTAAAAATGTCAGCTCTCAAAAAAGTCACTATTACAGGAATAAAAAAGATAAGCCACAGACTGGTAGAAATATCTGTAAATCATATATCTAATAAAGGAGTTATATCTAAAATATTTAAAGAACTTTCCAAACTCAACAATAAGAAAGCAAGCAACCCAATAAAAAATGAACAAACATTGAGAATTTTCTTTACTAAAAAAGATATACAGGTAGAAAATAAGCAATGAATTTGCTCAGCATTATCACTCGCTAGCAAATTAAGAACATAATAAAATGCCACTACACACTGAATAGAATGACTAAAATTTTTGAAAGTCTGACTATATCAACTGTTGGAGAAAGTGTAAAGGAACTTGAACTCTTATACACTGCCAGTGGGAATGCAAATGATACAGTCACTTTGAAAACAATTTGACAGATACCTAAAAATTAAACATTTACTTATCATAAGATCAAATTATTCTAATCCTAGGTATTTACCCAAGATAAATGAATGCACATGTCCATTCAAAAGCCTGTACACAAATAGATAGTATTTGTGTGTTTGTAATTTTCAAAAATTGCACACAACCCAATAGTCTATCAAAATATTAATGAATAAACAAATTATGTTATATTCATACAATGGAACACTACATAGCAATACAAAGCACGAGCTATTGGTATATGCTACAAGCTGGATGAATCTAAAAAAGTATACTGAGTGAAAGAGGGAAGAAAAAAGTATATACTGTATAGTTTTATTTTATTTAATAAAATGATAGAACATGCAAACTAACCCAGAATGGTAGAAAGATCAATGGTTGCCCGGTGATGAGAGTAAGGAGGGGTGAGGTGGGAAGGAGTGGAAAGGAAGGACTACACAGGGGCATGAGGAGATCTAGTGGATAATGAGTATAATTAAATCCTTGATTTTTTGGTATATACAAATATAAAAACAGCAAATTTTGCTCTTTAAATATGTTCAGTTTATTATATGTCAATTTCATCTCAATAAAGCTGTTAAAATATATAAACAAAGAGAGGAAATTGAAAAAAACCTTGTAAATGTGAAAAGGACAGAATTTAAGGGCTTAACTATGAATAGTAGGAGGGATAGCTCCACCTATACTGTTTTTAATACAAGGAAGAAAGGATATGTTAATTAATATAAAACAGTTTTTCTAAGATCATCTGGGGAAAGTTATTTTGTATGAATGAAATTGGAATGAGTGGAGCAAATTTTATACAAATCATGTACAAACCATATGTATAAACATATGTAAGAATGCTATAGTTTAGTAAAATTAAAGTTGAAAGTAAATTACAGTGTGATATACTCATCAGTCACTCCAAACTCTACATTGATGATCAAGGAATTATTTAATTCTTCCAATGGATGATCATTTAATGATTTTACTCAGGACATCTAGCAGGGTGTGCTAAATTTAAGATGCTTCGTTATGTTGAAGGTTGCAATGGACTGACTCTAGATAATGAGTTGTCTTCTTTAAGCCAAGCTAAGGTAAATAGTAATCAGCGATATTAGAATGGGCAGAAGAAAAACTTGACAAAGTATTTTCAGTCCTTCTTAGCCTCTTTCTATCTTCTTGTGTGTGTGTGTGTGTGTGTGTGTGTGTGTGTGTGTGTGTGTGTTTATTCGTCGAAAGTTGGCTTTCCCTTATGAAAAAGGATAGATGGTGAGAAAAGTATATAAAAGAGATTATCGACTTGACTAAGTAAAGGTCAATTTTTATTTGATAAAGAAAACCTAAGTTATATTTTGTAAAAGCTGTGATGTTAGTCAGCAAATATTTATTAAGAATTGACTAAGTTTTCTCACATGTGCTGAGAATAATGATCACACCTATTCAAATAGGGATGTAGTGAAGATTAAATCTCTTAATGTATATAAAACATTTAGAGCTATGTTGGGGATATAATAAGGACTCAGTAAATAATAACTAATAAGGGTTCTATAACATAGTCTAATATTATAGTTTCTATAATATAATATAATAACATAATATAATATAATATGACATATACAAATTGTTTTGTTTGTAATACAAAGGAATTTGCGTGTGAATTAAATAATAATAATTATACAGATTTAAGGCTGGAGATATATAGGTTGGTAAGGAGGTATTTTTAAGGAGGGGCTAATTTAGGGGTTAATAATTCCAAAGGAGAAAAGGGGAAGATGAATGAGAAGATGAGGATCAATATGGACTAATTGGAGACATGAACAGACAACCCAGTAAGAAAGAAGAGAATCTCTATTGGGAAGCAGAGGAGGACTAATCAAGTGTTTAAACGGCTCTCCGTGGACAAAGAGGAGTCATTGAGTTAGAGATCCACGTGATGAAATTAATTATAGGAGTATTAATCTAAATACAATATTTAAGCTAAAGAGAAGATATTAGCAATAGGAGTTGAGATGGCACCAAAGGAGAAAACTCAACTTAGCTGATGGTAGTGAATGAGAGAACAGATGGAGGAAATGTATGAAAAAATGTAATATGAGTAGATCAAGTGAGAAAAACATTAAAAATAGATTTATTATCTATGTTGCAAATTAACCACAGCACTCTCTTCTTTAAATCAGTGACCAGATCACCATTCTTGTAGAACAAAATCTTTACTGCCTTGATCGAGTTAGATTCAGCATGTGAATCTAAGTTTAATTACTATAAGTTACCTCTAAGAATCCTCCATGGAAAGCACCGTGTTTTCATTTTTTCTGCCTTTACACCTTTTGCCACAACTCAAGGTGCCTTTCCCTTCCCCAACTCCCTTGCCATTTTCTTCTGGTTTTCAAAATTAAAGCCAAATGCCAATGTTCAGGTAAAGCCAATAAGCAATGTTTACTGTTCTCGGTAAGCCATTTATAAAGCTTTATAGTGGACACTGACATAGATTGTGTATTATCTTATCATATCTACAAGTTTGGATGTGTCTGGAAGCAGAAATTGGTAGTATCTTGGTATCCTTGCATACATCTATCATCATGTTTGCATATACAAGATGCTCAGTAAACATTTGTTGAATGAATGAATGCAAGCTATGTCATTTATTGGCATACCTTTATTGTTGCAATGCTCTGAGGATTCTGTGTGTCTGAGAGAGGGAAATTCAGAGTTGTTCCTAGAGTAGGAGAGATGAGGACCTCTGGTTCACTGAAGAAAGAGCAACAAAGTGGATGAACCTGGAGGAGCACACAGGCTTCACAATTCCTAAGACTATCCTTGGGCTCTTGCACCAGAAGTAGAGCCTGAAATCTGTAGTTTAAATAAGTCTGGTGATGAGGGACCTGATGTTATGTCCATTTAAGCTCATCGCTTTTAGTGAACTGATGTCACTATCAAATGACATCAGTTCAATAACTTTTTATATTAAGGTACAATTTACATTCGGGGCACTTTATTTTCTGAAAAATTCTATGGATATGTTTGCAGTGTTATCTACCTACAATAGAAAAAAAATGAGGCTCATGGTGTAAAGAAATGGGTTAATGATGTCAAAGCAAGAAAATAAATCATGCTAGTATGGTATCTTGCAGTTTTAAACTTTTTCTTCCATCTCAGTATATTTTTAAATGAAATGAAAAGTAGATATTATTAATATTCCCATTATTCCATAAAATAATACTGATAGTGACCAGGAATCAGAAAAGTTATGAAATTGTCCAGGGTCACATAGTAGATGATGGTGTCACTACATTATCTATCTATCTATCTATTATCTATCTATCTATCTATCTATCTATCTATCTATCTATCTATCTATCTATCTATCTATCTAGATATACTGCCATCTTGGATAATGGGAGAAAAAAACTTTTGAGGGTCAAGGACCCCCAAACAAATATTCAAATGTTTGAATGTCCTTTGTTCAAATGTTTTTCTTCATGTCAATTATTGTAATTTTCTCCATTTCAAGTTTTCTCATATGAATAGTAAAATTTACTATAGAGAATCATGAGGATAAAGTGATGTTACACATGTGGGTAACCCACACTACAAGGTGTTGCCCAGAATAGACACTAAATAAATGCTAGTTTCCTCTTATTCCATACCCCTCCTCTTCATGAAAAAACATTGTTTTATGCATACAACATAAACAGTACATACACACAACTACATTGCTGTGTTAATGATACAGGTGTTGCCTCTTGATTATATGAGAGAAGAGCAGGCATAAAGAGCATCAACATGTAAATTTGATAAGCATTCAGTTAAATATGCCTGTGCCTATTACTAACGCCATTCAGCTGCAGCACCCAGGATTTCACAAGAAGGCTCTTGCAATGTGTACAAAGGTATCAGGTGATGAAAGCTGGCGGACTTGGGGGGATTCCTCAAACACGTGATGTACAAATCATCAAAGGGTAGTGCTTGTGATCTAAAATACTGAGATAATTTCAACGTGTTAGTATAGGACCATTCTTTTTTTTTTTTTTCATTTTCCTATTTCTGGTAGTAAAATAGTCCTACATTGGCTCACAGAGAAACCAATCTTGTATTTCAGAGATTCTATTTCTCTTGGACAGAGGGAGACTCAGTAAGTGTGAGTGCATCCATTGAGCATTAAAATATAAGAAAATGGTTTACATTGAATTTTAGCTAAAGGAAATTAGAAATTTGATCCAACAGATAATTAAAATTCCTATTAACATAGTCACTGAAGCCACTACATATATGGGTATATAATAAAGACATTGGGATGGTTGAAGCAAAAACACAATCATACATTTTTTTAAACCAAGTTTACCAGAAAATATATACCCAGATATCCTTTAAAGTGCTCATACTTAGAAAACCTCTACATTTATTCTGATATCTGCTATCGTCCGTGTAAAGTAGTTTAGAATCTCCTCTTTGGAAATTGATACCAGAACCAATGTAAAAAGTAAAATGACATTCATGTCCATATCTTAATTATTATGTCTATTTTTTTTTTACCAAGAACATTAGTTTTCAGTTGGAACATGAGTAACCATGAATACATATTTCTATAATAACTATGAAAAATGTTATGTTGTTCAACTTTCCTGATGGGGTCCCGTTGATTTGTTTTTGTTTATTGTAGGATCCATTTAACCTCAACATATTTATCTATATTAAAAATACTTTAAACATAAACCAGCTTTCAGCTTGACTTGGTTTGTTTATTTATTGAAACAAATTAGAGGAGCATGACCTTTCATACTAAAGATATTTTGATGGGAAGTCAAGTTCTACCAAAATTCTAAAATAAAGCAAAGCATATGTTTAAACACATTGAAAATTTCCATTTTATACTACTTTTTAAACTCTCTCTGTCCTAAACCACACTGGCAATAAGTTTTTTCTCATTCTTTTCCAACATACTTGCTTTTAAGTTCTTACTTTGGTAATTTTCCAAAAAAACTAGAATTTCTCCCCAAAGGAAAATAATTTGCTAGTATTTCAAAGAAGTTTGCTACAACTTTTAAAGACAATTCCAAGAGCATAATTCTATGAATGTTTATGCAATGGGGCTTATAACTGGAAGCAATGAATGACCTCCAAAAGCGGCTGTTTTGGTTGGATAATTTGAGAGGGCGAGACTGTGTTTCACATATATGTAATCAACAGGAGGCATAGCGAGGAACATTCAGTTTTATGGGAGGTGGGAGCACTATTTCTGGACCATAATAAAGAGTGCTGATGCAGCCTCACACAACAAGGAAGAGAGTCTGTATACAGAATCACTGCCTTCTAGGGATATATAAGGAATCAAGTCAAAAGAGGAGCACAAAGAAACTTGAGACTCTCGTTTCTTGCCAATCACCCACAGCCTGCTCAGTAAACCTCACCATGTCTTGCTCCAACTCCTGCTCTGGAAACCAGAGTTTGGGATTCCTCAGAAATCCTTGTTATATTCCTCTCACCTCTTCCTTTGCCCTCTGCTCTACAAATGTGAGCCGTGGAGGCGTCCTCTGCTTGCCCAGCAGCTGTCAAGACCATACCTGGCTCATGGACAATTGCCAAGAGACCTGCAGTGAACCAACCAGCTGCCAGCCACCCAACTGTGAGCCCAGCAACTATGAAACTTCTTGCTGCCCTTCCTCTGCTCACTGTGGGCCCAGACTCTGCCCAGGAGCCAGCTTTCTTCCTGCTGCTTCTTACATCTCCAGTTCCTGCCTCCCAGTATCCTATGTGTCCAGCAGCTGTCGACCCCTGAGCCTCTTCACTTATGGTTGCCGCCCTGTAGGTTGGAAGCCCTGTGGTTCTCAATCACTTAGTGTTGTGTCCAGCAGCCTCAGACCTCTGCATCCTCTTTTCAGTGGATGCCAACCTCTGACCCATGTGTTCAGCCCTTGTCGTCCATCTTGCTTTGCATTGGGAGGCCAGTAGTTTCCTTGTTCCAGCTGCTAATCGTGCTGAGGATCCAGGACAAAAATTCCACATTTAAGGACTTTTGCTTCTTTCCTGGTAGTGACTGCTTCTTCCTGTGTTCATTGTACCTGATCTAATGCGAGCTGCTCCTATCACATTTTTCTTTTTTTCATCTCTTCTTGACATAAAATTATTTGGTTTACAATACTATTTGTTGTCACTCGGGTGTGGAAAGAATTTATTTGGTTCGTGTTGTAATAAATGAGATGAAGTCATAATTAAGAATCTGATTCTTCAGTTTGTCTTTTATTACTTTATTGAAAACCAGAAATGTCCAATCTCAGCTTCTTGTAAGATAGTGAACAGGACATGGGATACCCAACCACATGTTCTTATCTGACAGTAGGGGAATGGCTTGATGGTTTATTCCTCAAGCTGCTTTCTAAATCTCTGAGCCTGTGCACTTAAGAGATCCAAAAGCCCTTGGTGGGAGTCATTTTGAAAAGGCAAGATTAGGAATCATCTCCTTATCACTCTCTTCCAGTGAACGCCCACCAGGATGCCCTTTCCAATTGCAAACCGAATCATATTTTACTCCTATTTAAGCCTTTGGTAGCTTCCTGTGATCTACTTTCATAAAATAATAATGCAAACTCCTTGCAATGACATCGGGTCCCCTCATTGTCTTCCTCTCTCCCACTTCTCTGGCCTCATCCCCTTCTCAATTTTGCAAATTCTAAGCTCTTGCTTACACGCTGACTTACATGAAGGTCCTCAAACATGTTGCTTTTTTTAAGCCCCCACCCTTTTGCATATCTCATCATCGAGACCAAGATGCACTTCTCATCTAATTTGAAAAAATCATACTCACTTTTAAAAACACTCATTTTAAAAAATCGTATATTATGTAACGTATCTGAATTAAAGATACATTTTCCCTCACTCAATATAAAATGTATAGAGAGATATATTTCACAAGCTAAAGTAAAACTAAACTAAAGGCAAGAGTATTCATGTTTTTGAGGAACTGAAATATCTAGAAACTATGTCAGCATGCAAGAAAAACAACTCTCCAAGGAGCTAGCTAGCATCTGTTCCCTTTAGAGAAGACATATGCCCTGGTTGTAAGAAGCCATTCCTTCTTATGGCCTTCCTGACACTGGAGCTAAGTGCTAGTTCCTCTTACCATCATATTCATGCTCTGTTTGAAAATCCATTCTAGTTCATTCCTTTGCCTTATCTGTCTGGCTTTTCCAGATATTTTGAGTTTGCTATAACTCTACCTTTTGTTTTTTGAAGACTTTCTCAGGTCCTCTTCTTTTTTCATACCCTAATGAGTAAATCACATGGACTTAGCCTATCTTTTATCTCAGACATATTTATATTATTGCTCTCATTGGACTGTTTGTTTTAAAATAATTTTAAATGAGACTTCTGTTGCAATGTAACATACATACTAATTTGTGCAGAAATCATAATTATTATTGTAAAGTGTGCTCTTTTGCTTAAAAACAACAACAACAACAACAACGAAACAATTTCCTGTAAAACAGTATGCCACGTTATGCCAGGCCAGCAGCAACCTAGTGTTTACTTGATTGCATCATTTTCTCTTGTGCTTGATTTAATCTCGTGTTGTTTCATACAGTAACATGCTGCATAGGCTTGTAGCCTAGGAGCAATAGCCTCTACCATATAGCCTCGGTGTGCAATTGCTATGCCATTTAGGTTTGTCTAAGTACCCTCTGTGATGTTCACACAATGACAGAAAATCACCTAATGATGCATTTTCCAGAAAATACCCCTGTCAAGTAGTGCAAGACTGTAGACTTGTGTTTGTGAGACTGTTCGATTCTGTTATGCATAACAGTAGTCTGTTTATTTTCCTTGATGTATAATATTTAAGGTACTATGACAGCAAAATGTGTTTATTCTACTGTTAATGATCAATATGAGTTGTTTCCAGTTTGGACTTATAAGAAATGATGTATAGCAAACTCTTTTATTCTTCTGTGTACCTTTTGATATACATATAAAGATATTTGTATTGGGTAACAGATTTAGGAGTAGAATTGATAAATTATGTGGGATGTGCTTGTTCAGCTTTATGCTACACCATGACAAAGTTATGCCCTACAGTGATACCAATATTGATTTCTGCTATCAGAGCATGAGAATTGCTCTACATCCTCATCAATATTTGCAATTGTCGGTCTTTTCAAGTTAAGCCATTCTAGGGAGAATAACAAATGTTGGTTTTGTTTTGAATTTCCCTGATGACTCATTAGATTGAGAACATTTTTGTGTGCGCGTGAAATAACCATTTGTGTTTTTTGCTCATGCTTTTAATTGGTATATCTGTTTTTAGTAAGAAAAAGTTCCTTATGTAATCTATATGTTAGCTCTTTGTTGGGAGTATGTATTTTTAATAATTTCCTCCAGATTACTGCCTGTCTTTTCACTTAATGGTGTTTTTAGATTAATAGAAGGTCCTTAATTTAAGCTGTTGTAATTTATCAAACTTTTATTTATGGTTAGTACTTTTTTTGTACTTTTCAAGAAATCTTTGTTTACTCAAAATTAATTAAAATACTATATGTTAAATTTAGAAACTTTTTTTTTTGTTTTACCTTCAACATTTAAATATACTATTGATGTAAAATTGATACTTGTGTGTGTTGTGTAGTAGGGTCTAAAATTCCAGTTGAACAACCATTATCTCCTAAAAAAACTCTCGTCTTCCAACTACATTACATTTCAGTACTTTTTTTTTTTTCATAAATCAAGTATCCATATATGGGTGTGATTATATCTAGATATTTTTTAACTCTGTTCTAGTCACTATTATTTTTACATCAATATCATGCTAATTTTTCACTGTTTTATTTGCATTCCTGAACATTCCTCTAGACTTTGAGCTCTTTGAAGGCTGCCTTTATGTCAATATATGGCCAGGCTCTCTGTAAATGCTTATTGACTTGAATTTAAGTAAATTATGTTTTGGTCAGTTGGTTTTAGAAGCTAGAAAAAGTATTTAGATTTAGGTTAGGACTGATGAGAAATTCCACGTCCCCCCCACCCCCTTTGAAGTTTTATTCTGTGCTGTATCTAATATACTTAACTAGATAGAACCTGCTATTATTTATACATTATCCCACATATGATAATTATGTGTTGCCAGTATGGGTCATGTTTCTTATTTAATTACCATAATATCCAGCAAGGTAGTTATAACTGTTCTTAATTTAGCCAAAATTATGCAGATTGTTAATTACCGATCTGGAATTTATTTCCAAGGTTTCTTAAAGTTCTCTAGTAAACTACATTATGATGATTAAACAAAAATTTGTTTATTTGAGCTAATTAATTTCCAGGTCACTATATTAGATGATATTTATTGCCTTTGGGATTCATAGGCATATTTTGTATGGCTAAAATAAGTGGAGGATAAGTACTTAGGCTCTTTTTTTCACAAAAAGTAATTATTCTTTACTAATATTCAAGCGCCAATTTGTTGATTGATCTTTATCCTCTGGCATAGCCATCTTCAAACTGAATGCCACAAGCACTGACTTCCTTTTGTCATAACATGAGTTCAAACAATATATTGCCTTCCTCGATGAACTCTAATCAAGAAAGCATGTTAGGTCTCCGTCATAACCAATTATGAAGCATTGTCCCTGAAGTTCAAAATCAGACAGAATCATCTTGTTCCTTATCTTGCCCAAATTGATTGAAGAAAAATTTAACTTCATCTAGGCACCGAAGTTTAATGATTTCTGAGGTAAATTAAGAGGATAAAAATACAACACCAACAATATTTTGCTGCCTCTCCAACTTTCCTATTCTTCTTAATTCCATATGTGAGTATAAACCACCTCTAGTTCTCAATATAAATCGAGCATTTTCAGATCTAACTATACAATGGAAAAGAAGAAACATACAAGGTAATGTTATGTGGCCCACACATAACACATTGCTTGTTCCTATTTGTGCTAATGGCAGTTGTGTTGATGAGTCTTTATTCTCCATTAAAATAGAAGAGCACTTTCCATTTTCTTTATGAAATTCTTATTGGTAGATTAATGTCTGGTATTGTCAAGTCAGCATGAGCTGCATCTCTAGAGGTGATGATGGCCTGCAGGATATATCTGTAATATAAATTTATAAATTGACTACCGAACTTTCTGGACTGCAGGGTGAAAAGGCTGCTATATTTTAAAGCATACTAGACATTTTGTTTTTTGTAGAGAAACTTATTCTCCATTACTCTATTTATTATTAAGATGAAACAGTGCAGTAACACATAACACTTCTATTTCTTTTCCAGTAGTGTGGGGATAGGGTGAAAAACAAGAAGCAAAAGAAAGAAAGGGAGAAAAAGGGATTGAAAAGAAAAAAAAAAAAAACAAGGTAGAATCTGAAAAAATGTTGAAGCTACAACTTAATATCTTTGTTGCAAATTTTATCTCCAAATGCATTCATTCAACATCATTTGTTTACCAAATATTTTTTAGCTGTTACTGTATGCTGGGCACTATTCTAGGTACTGACCATAATTTACATGGATACCTAGACTAGTAAACCTTTTATGGCTTTAAACAGGCGGTTGAATTTCCATGTTACTGCTTCGGCATCTGGAAGCAGAACTCTAATAAAACGCTAATCCAATGCGTTACTCTACAACCTATCCGTCAAATGTCAAAGCAATCTGATATGTGTGTGGAGTTGGGGGACATTTTCTGAAACAGATAAAATTTACAGAAAATTGAATGAAAGCTTTCTCTGGCAATGAACTCTTTTCAATGGAAAATAGTTTCTGTCTTAAGATCTGGAACGCAGTGTGTTTGCTTTTATGTGTGCAGAGCTAATCAGAGACTTTGGGAATTGTTGGATGCCTAAGAGATTTTCACGTCCAGTGGATCTATAACCAGGCTTTGCAGAGGTATCTGCAAAGTGAATCAGGTTCTTGAGTTCAATTACAGCTCTCCGAATATGGATCTCTAAGTGATAGGTCCAAGAATCTGTTTCATCTATTTATTTTTCCCTAAAAACTCAACATAATTTCAAAGCAAAGTTTGGTTTGGTAATAAAGAATCAATCTAAACTACTCTTTCTAGCTGCTTATTTTCTTCTGGGTTCTTAGAAGAGGATTTCATTTTGTGAACTATTTTTAACAAGTTGATGTTAAAATTGACAATTGAGGTCTAAAAACTAGAAAGGTAAACAATTAATAAAAATACACAAAATTAGAAACCTCACCAGTCATCTAAAAATTCATATTGGATCAATAATAAGATGTCATTTTTTTCCATATTAAATCGACAAAATTAAATAATGGTAACAATATCCAATGATATTGAGAATTTGGTGAATCAGATACTCATGTATTGTGTTGGAAGTATAGATTGGAAAACATGTATCAAAAGACTTTAAAATGTATTGTGAATTGAGTAGTTAAGATCTTTTACTAAATAATAAACTAAATAGAAATAAAGCAGGAAGGTTTCAATGGAAAAGAGCAGCCTTTAAACAAATCCTACTGAATTCACTGGTTGTCATGGGGATCTATGAAAATACTTGCAAAAAATCTCAGGCCTTTGAGATTTTACTTCAGGTAGGGAATATTTTTAAATTTTACATGTTGGCATTTTTTTAATGGGGATATTTACATGTGAATACTATCTGGATATAATTTCAGACTAAATTCAGTATTTTATCTTGAAGGGTATAGTTTATAAAATCTCACCGCATTGTGTATATTTTTCTCATTTTGCTGATATCCAGAATTGTGAAAATTTCACAGATGAGGAGTTATTCTTGTTTTCTGAGCTATTGGCTTATTTTTTCGCATTTTGTACCCACCACTTATGGATAAAAACACATGTTATGTTCTCTCTCCCGTCTCACAGCACATCCTGGAGAAGGAATTCCATTTCAGCTAGTTATAACCCTGGCACTTTGCTGGAAGTAATAACAGAAATAAGGGTACATATCTGGAGCAGGAGTGTTTGAAAATACGAGTAAAACTTTATGAGAAGATTGATAGGTGTTTTCATTGGCATCTGAACAACTATTAATAGAATGTTGTCAGGTAAAAGAATCTTAGCAAGACAGAGGTGAGTGTGTCTATGGCATTTCCAGGATTCAGTGAGCAGATACAGAAAATTTGCCTAGAAAGACGCAATCACATTTGAAAAAGTCTCTACAACTTGTCTGAAATTCACTCTGTTAACGTCATGTCTTTTGGCAACAGCCTTTCGAGAAATGATAGCCCCTTCTCTTTGGGGAATTATTGCTATATTCCTCATCTGTTGTTCTCTGCTCTGGAAGAGCGATTTCTGGAGATGTCCTCTGCTTAATCAGTAGTTGCCAACCTGGTTCTTGGACTACTGCCAAGAGCACTGTGGTGAGCCCATCAGCTGCACTTGAGAATTTTGAAGAGTATTGGTCAAGAATTTTACACAATGTTCTTGATTTATTTGCCTGATGTCTGCCCTTCCCCCACTCAGGATTAGATTGGGTTTATGGGTTTTAAAGAGAAATACCATAGAGGTAAAGTTCTATATTAAGAATACATACAGCCAATATGACCTATCGTTATTGATGTTAACCTCGATCCCTTGGCTGAGGTCCTGTATTTGTCAGGATTTTTCACTATAACATATTTGTTCTTTTCTCCCCTATCCATACTGTGCTTTTCGAAAGGAAGTTACTGTGTGGAGTCCATACATAAGTGCAGTTACATTCCACTTATTGGAGAGAGAAACAT
Organism: Pteropus alecto; assembly: GCF_000325575.1. NCBI lineage: Eukaryota > Metazoa > Chordata > Mammalia > Chiroptera > Pteropodidae > Pteropus > Pteropus alecto. Next base: position 19,855,762 of record NW_006433378.1, on the reverse strand, counting down.
CTATGTGTATTATTTGGAATCCTTTTTTATAGGAGATATGCCTATTTTCCCCCTACTTATTATTTATGCAAGATTTATTATATCAGTATGGACACATGGCTATATATTTCATACTTTGAGATATAAACTAATATGTTATTTATTCTATTGATCTAATTGTTCCAGTTTTGGTTGTGAGGGGCCCTTTCAGTTAGCTCCTGTGTATCTTTGACATATCTTTGTAATTGTTTGTTTTACTTTTGTTTTTGAGCACTTTTTACTTTCTAACAAAAAAAGATCCTACGGTTTCACTTTGTATATTCCCTATGAGGAATACACACACACACACACACACACACACACACACACACACACACACACACACACACTGTATTTCACAGGAACAGGTCCTGTTTTAATCTTGCAGATTCATTGGGCATTTGGTCTTAAGAAGGCACTGATTAGGTAAGTTTCATCAAGGTGTTCTTAATTGTAAACTTACACTTACATCATAATTACTTATCCATTTTTGATGTTTGATGTGATAGCATGCTTGACATATTGAATAGGAACCTTTATAAAGAAGAAGAGAAAATCTAAAGGACATAGATGATCACCCGTTGCATATATAGAATTATACAATGGAAATACCATTCTGGATGGTTTCAACACAGAATTAAATATTTGTTAGCTGAGAAGTTACACTCCTTTCAGATGCTGCATTCAAGAGACCCCTGGCAGAGTATTACTATGTGTTTTACTTGAAAAAAAAAAAAAGCAAAATAACTGCTTGAGAATAAAGTATATATGTTCCATGGAAAAAAGTTTAAAAAGTGGGACTTCTTTGGCTGAAAGTAAAACTTGACATTTCTTTTTCATGAAAGGTATCTTGAGAAATTGTTCTTTATTCTCAAAATGATGATATGTGGAAAAAAAGGATTAAAATAAAACAGAAACGGTGATTGTTGGGCATAAATAAGATACATAAGAGAAATATAACTACAATAGGGTATAAAGTATGAGATCTGGATTTAAATGTATTTAAAAAGAAGTTCAACTGATTTCCTTTATGCATTAGATATTTATCTATACGAAAATACGGGCTCATATAGAGATGATTTGGACTTCCACTTTTAGCCAATACGGGGTGACAGGGACAGGATTTATTCTTCCATCTAAAATAATCATAATGTTAGGTAAACAATTGGAAACATGTGTTTTCAGGACAATCGGCAAAGAAGGACTTGATCTCTGAGACAGAGAGGAGAGAGTTTAAACAGAAAGAGTTCCAAAGATCTGCAGAAGGTCCACCAAAACCATTACAGTATCTTACCGATCAGTGCATGAAATACACAAAACTTGGGATTGGGCCACCTGAAAGAACTGGAGGAGAAATTTTCAGAGCTCGCAGAGGGCTGGGGATTGTTCATGTTCACACCAGACAGAATAGAAAAGCGAAGGTTTTCCATTGGCGCTGGGGCAAAAGTAGATTAAATGGTCCTTTAGTCCCATTTGTGGTGCTTAAAAGCAAGACCCAGAAGGACAAAACTGCTTTCAAGTGACTTAACTGTGGCTCAGAACAAAGCTCATGGATATTTATAGAAATATAAAAATATACAACACACAGAAAGTTAAATCATAGTATCTGGCACCTAATAAAAATTACCAGGCCTGCAAAGAAGCAGGAAAATAAGACCTATAATAAAGGAGAAAAACAAATCAATCAAAGCAAACCTGGAAATGACACAGATGATAGAATTATTAGACAAGGGCATTAGAATGTTAGGACACCTAGATTCCATATGTTTAAGAAGCTAGAGGAGAGACCATTCTTGTTAAATAAATGGAAGATATAAATAAAAGCCAAATGAAAGTTACAGAGAGGAAACCTATGAGAGCAGTGGAAAATAATGAATAGCATTAACAGAAGATTAGACACTGTAGAAGAAAAACCATTAATAAATTTCAAAACACAGCAATAGAAACTATCCAGAATAAAACTCAGAGGAAAAATAAAACACTGAATAAAATGAAGAAACAGGTGATTTATTGGGGTCTCTCCTAGCTTCACAGATTCATGATATAAAATACAGACAGAGCTACAGTAGACAACAAAATCTTGTCCTCTCTCATATTCGGCTATAATTGACACTAATCCTTTCATTTCCACGGCCTAAGAAAATCCTGTACCATCTGCAATTTCTACTAATTCCCCGGGGATTATTCTTCTGTTTGCTTACTGCTCCTGCTGTCACTTGTTCACTCACTATCTGCCCAGAAGCTATACACAGCCCTTCACTACTTACCAAAAGAAATGAGTTAATAATATTACCGTGAACATTGCTCACATGGTGCATCATTGAACAGTGCATACGTCATGTCCCTTTTCCGTATCTGCCCCTCTGTTCCCTTTCTCCAGTCCCCTCTAATTTGTATTGATTCTGACAATAAAGATGGCTCATTCTTCAATGAAGTGAAATTCAGCCCTCTCCAAACCTTATCCCCAAACTGAGACATATAAACCAACTCATGTGCCCAAAAGAACAAACTGACATCCATGTAAGTAAATCCATCTTAGAAGGCAGTTGAATAGGGCGCAAATAGTGTAGTGTTTTGTTTTTGTTTTTGTTTTTGTTTTCTGTTATATTTCTGCGGCCTCAGGGGAGAAATAATATTTTTTAATTATTTTTTTTTTTTACTTTGACATTTTATCTACACAGAAACTTGTAAATATAATATATTGGAGGTAAGTTAGCATTATTTACTTCACCAAATATGGACTTGTGTACTAACTGAATAACAAAAAGGAAAAACTCCTTATTTACAATGAAGACCGATTAGTTATGCTATTGGTTTCTAGTGGTGAGGATCTACCCATGGAGAATAATAATCCAGAATATCTTTTATATAATAACACAACAGCATTATTCCATTGTTAGCTATTGATAAATTTAAAGAATAATTCCACCCTGCGGCATTAATCACGGCGACACTCAAACTTTTGTGCGTACCTGGGAACTTAATTGGTTTGACGGTCACATATGATTAGAGAACAGCACGTTCAAGATCAGAAAAATGTGTTGCCTGTGGTACCCATGTTTTAGAGTAAATGGTTAGTTGGTTCATCTTTAAAAATAAATCTTTAAACATCAATGTAAATAAGGTTAAGTTTGTTATTTATTACAAAAAAAAAATTTATTTACTCAGTAAGGAGAATTAATCCTGACACACTCCATTTTTTAGTTTCTCCAAAGACAAAAATATGCATTTATAATGCTATTGCTATTATAAGCATTCCATATAAATGCAGCTTTTGAATATAAATACACGGGAGTAGATGTGCACTCGATGCCAGTATGGAAGTTTTCTGATGTTGTAATTAGGGAGAAGACCTATCTAATTACTAAATTCACACAAATGAGCCTTGAGAGATTTTTAGATCTTCTAGCAGGAAAGTTCGGCAATTTGTGTCCTCTTAACTGAGGAATGACTCTTGTCTCTAGGCAAAGGTTTGCCTTTTTTCATAAGCTGCTGTTTAAAAAGACAGTATGTGTCAGTAATCTAAAAAAGTGACTCGAATTCACCTTGACCATGATTGCTGTGCCTCATCTCTCAGTCACGGTGACCTCAAACCCACTACTAAGTGGACAATGGTCAGAGCCTTTCATATACATTTTTAAAAATTAAACCCTGAAAGATACTAATAAGATGGTGTTTAATGTGCCCATTTTGCATATGTGGGAAGTGAAGCTCAGAAAAGTTACATGTGAGAGCATTATAACCAGATAGTGCCAAACTCATGAGTCCTGGCTACAAATGTCAGCTCTTGTGCTTTACCATTCAAATGATCTCGATATTGAGAGCTAGAGTCAAGAACACTATTCTATATATTATTTTTCCAAATCAGTACGTGCCATCAAAAGTATGTTTTCAGAGAAACAATGATAGAAGCCACCTCCTCAACTGAAACTCCTCAAGGATCTTATCAAAGTCAATTTATCCAAATAATGTGGTCAAGATTGAGTTATAGAGTTCAGTAACATTATCAAGCTAAAACACTTTTTTCTTTTTGGTAGACTAGTCCAGGAATTTTCACTTTCTTTTCATGTATAAATACATTCTGATTTCAGATAATCAACAGATTAAAAAAAAAAAAGCCTTGGGAAATGACTCAATCATAAATTAGATTGTCTTTCTTAATTAAATGATCAGAAAAATATGAATTATGTCAAAAACATTTATGTATGGGAAGATAACCATAGATAAAAATAGTAATATTAGAAACAAGTTATAAACATAAAAACTCCCTATATATGTTCAATAATATGCTGAAATTCACTTAGATAAGTCTCCAAGGAGATATGGCCTCATTTTTATATAGCATCTATCAAAATATATGTGCTTAACACCTTTAGTTTCACACTAATAAAAGATAAAACAGTGACAGGTAGTCTCTTTGGATGTGGATATTAGCAAAGATTGTCAAAGCTTTTTAGGTTACCATTCTTCACTGGGAAAGACACATTTAAATATGATATCCTGAAGACAAATTAGGTTTTGATTTTAGGTTGTATCTCCAAAGAATGCAAAATATTTTTCAATTCCAAAATTTAAAAAAATCAACATTTATCACTTCTAAAAATGCACTATTAATGTTAAGTATTTACATATACATATTTTGGTTTTATGAAATAAGATGGCCATAAATAATTTTTCCCAATTGCGTGAATTCATTTGTGAGTTTTTAACAGCAACTTTACAAGGCTAATAAACAAACATGATTCCTAAAGAGGCAATTGACCCATACTGTGAGAAAGATTGAGCAAAAAAAGACAAAATTGACTTTGGAATGACAGTTATCTGAAGGGTCTGATATAGACATTACATATTTTATAGGTTGGTGGGAGAACTGCTTGGTAGACAGCTAAATAACATTCTAATGAGATGCCATAGAAATGGTTCTGAAATGTGAGGAGGAGGATGGGCTACAGAGGGAACCAACACCCAGCAGCAAAGATACATAAATGATAGATCCGGCAAGTAACAATCACTTCAGCTCCTGATCTTTTCAATTTAATCAAGGTTGGACCTTCTAACTCTACCATGTTTGCAATAGTTGCTACTCTAGAAACCACAACTCTCACTCCCTTGGGAATTCCTGCCGTGTTCCTGTCACCTCACCCAGTGCTCTCTGCTCCACTGAAGTGGGCTGTGGAGATGCCCCCTGCTCTCCTAGTAAAAGCCTGGGCAGCAACTCACTCCATGACAACTATCATGAGCCCCACAGTGAATCCACATGCTATCAATCAACCAGTTGTGAAGCAGCGTCTGGAGGTCTTCAGGCTGCTCTCCAAATGTTTCTGATGTGTTCAGATGCCACCAAGCAACTAGCTGTCTTCCGGCGGCATCTTGTGGTTCCAATTCCTTTCATCCAGCATCCTGTAGACAAACTTTGAGTTGTTATTTTCCAAGTTGCCAGTCCTCTGACTGTCAACCTCTGAGCTACCTGACCTATGACCATCAACCTGAGCTACCTTTCCTATGACATCAACCCCTGCGATATCTGCTCTATGGATGCCAACCTCTTAGCTACATGTCTGCCTGCTATAGACTGATAAACTATGCAAACAATTGCCTCCCTTGAGTGACTGGTAATATCCTTATTAAAGGTCATTATGAATAGCTGGAAGCAAACTCATGCTTACTGTCTGAGAGAGCATTCCGGTTCACGTCGATGGCTCTTCCTATTCTACATGGGTTATGCTAACTCTTATAATTCTGTACTAAATCTCTTTAACAAGATCTTGCTTTAGGAATTCTTATTACTTACTTTTACAAACAAAAATAGCAAAAAAGTTTGATATTTTTCAGCCTAGATCAAATTTGTTTCCTCTATTTTTTTCCTAATTAAAGCACAGCTTGGCATTCAAACTGTGCTCTTTATTTGTTATTTATGTGTGCCTTATTTTGTGTATAGTTATTCTCTTGGGTTATGCAACATTGATGATTTTTGTACTCTGGATTAGGTGTGTAGAATATTAAAAGTGTCTAGATGTAAAAAAAAATGTTTATTAAAAGAGATATGAAAAAATACTAAAGTATATAAAACAATATGACTGGGAAACTGTCATGCAGGATATGTGTGCATTTGGGGATTGGCATTAGAATCCTTCAGGTAATAGCAAATGCAGTCTTATAAGGACTTTACTAGTTAGAGTAGGTTAAGTATTTTAACAAAATAAGTCCCCCCTCCACCCTGATATATGATGGTTTAAACAAACCTTTATTCTCCTAGCAATACTGAGCAAGGAACAGTCAGAAGGAAACCCTCATCCATGACTACAAAGATGACCCTAAGAACTGCATTTCTTTGGAGTTAATTATGTAATTCAGTCTCTTGGCCTAATCTAACCATGAGAGGCTATTAGACATAACATAATTGTGTGTCCAGGAAGAAGAGGAAAACATGAAATTGGTAGAGCATCTGATAGTCTTGGGACAAGCACTAATCTGAGATAGATTTGAGTAGAAAAAGAAAATCCCCACCTACTGCCACATTATACCTAAAGTTTTGATTTACAACTATGAAAAATATAATTTTATTGTTTTGCAGAATTCAGGCATTTGATGCTCTTGCTTTTGTTTACCAAACCTTATCGTGTTCAGCATTTTCAACTTGCACTGTGACAACAGGGCAGGGAACACTCGCCTTCCAGATATGGCTCATCGTTCATATTATTTGCCTACTGTATACATTGAAATTAATAAATGTTTAAAATATGATGATACACCAGATGTTGCTGTCAACTCCTTGAGTGTTTCTTCTGGGACAAGTTGATCTATGCATGACAAAAACAAAGAAATTCCCAATTTCCATATTGGGGTCAATATGAAAAAGTCATAATATTTCTAAGAAAGGATGAGTGAGGAATTGACAAAGTGTATCCCATCCCTAACTCTTCCTACAACCAGGACAATTAAGCCAATATGAAAATGACTTTCAATTCCTGTATCAGCAAGAGAAAATCGAATGGAGTGTTCGAGGCATCATGCATGAACATGAGTAGAGATGCAGAAAGTATCTCTGAAACAGTGATTCCTCATCTGCTATAAGCAATGCAGTCATGCTCAGGTGGCACAGGAGGGAAGGTGTTCCAGAAGGGGAGATGCTCATGCAAAGTCTGAGATTTAAAGCTGAGTTTTCAGATATTTTGAGTATTTAAATAAAACTGAAATATGGGGGTCCCAGAATAGGGTAATGGAGAGAGGCTGAGAAAATATCTTGGTGCCAGATATTGAAAATCCTATGAACCCTGTTCAGATGTATGGACTTTATCATGTAGTTGCAGAGGGGCATAGAAATCTGTGCTTTACAAAGAACTTGAAAGAAAATTTAGGGAACGTATTAGAATTATGAACTCTAGGTAAGATTCAGTTAATTAATTAAAAGTGTTAATTAACTATTATGTGAAAAAGAAAAATCACAAACTCTCAGATGTAATTTTCTTTGTTTTATATTCATTTCATTATATCCTCAACCAATTGTCTCTAACAAAAGATTTAATTTCTCAGTCATTTTTTTGTTTGTTTATTTTTTAAATCTCAGACTATTGAGCCAACCAACTACATGGAGATATAACAAATTTAAGAATGTTTCTGTAGACAATGGGAGGTATTACAAATGGAGTTAAAAATAATAAATTAGAACACATGTCAGCTAGGTATATGTGGTAGTCGCTCCTGTTTTTGTCATAAAGATGTGATAAATGGTTCACGATACCATGCTTTTCTCAATGACTTATCTTGCATCTTGATAACTCTAGCCTCACCAGTGTCAGATACATTTCAATCACAGTCCAATGAAGACCAAATCTATTTTCACTATGGATTAGAAAGAAAGATTTTAGTCGCCTTTTTGAAGCTCATACATATGTAGTATGTCTACATACTGAGGAAGAAGTTTTATAGACTAGTTGGTTACCACTTGTTTTTGAATTTTATAAAGTACAAAAAAAGCAAAGAGAATCTTAAACTAAATCATGAGGAATGTAGGTGTGGCACATAAAAAAAATAGTTTCAGTTGGGAGTTACCAAAGTGAGAGGAAGAATTTTCTGTGGAAGCATATAAGAGTTTGAGAGATTTCATTTATCTGGAGGGCTTAACGTTCTCAGAGGAGATGGGAGAATTGTCAAATAAACCTCTCAAACACTTAACTCCCCATGGTTTCAATCTATCTGTTATTTTTATTTCTATTTTTTACCAGCAATAGGCCTCACATTGATGTGAAGGGATTTGAAGCTTCTTTGAGAAGGAATGTGGTATACTACTTTGAAAATTCTCCCCGTGAGATGTCGAATATTATTTCTTCCCCTACCTGAAACAAAAAAAGGGAAATTCAGAGGAAAGACCTTACATTCCCTCTGCACCAAATGTTCTGCTTTTTGTGATGATTCAAAAATATATATAAATAAAATATCAAGAAAATTGTAAGTGTGCTCACCATCCTCCCAAGCACACACCCTGCATGCTTACATAGGTGTGTGAGATCTCCTCACTTTTCTTTGAAAAGCTCTGTAAGCTTTTTCAATATCGTTCCTCAGGAAAAATATGTCAGCCTTCCAGGCTCTTCAATGGGCAACACAGGGACAACAGGAATGGTGAGAAAAAAAGGATTGTGCAGAAAATTGTAAGTGTACTCACCATCCTCCCATGCACACACCCTGCATGCTTACATAGGTGTGTGAGATCTCCTCACTTTTCTTTGAAAAGCTCTGTAAGCTTTTTCAATATCGTTCCTCAGGAAAAATATGTCAGCCTTCTAGGCTCTTCAATGGGCAACACAGGGACAACAGGAATGGTGGGAAAAAAAGGATTGTGCAGGAAAGTGACTTCATTGCTACTGATGTCACCATACTTTCCTTAGGCCATGTTTTTCAAAGGAACTGAGACTACTGTGTAACAGAAAAGCAACCACCAAAAAGATCATCAATGATGCTTTCAGAGGCCAAGTGGCTACTTGGAATCTTTACTCTTCTCCACTTATTCTCAACTATATCATCTTTGACTACTTGGGAAGCATGTTGAAAAGAGATAGTTCTGATTTAAGAAGACTTCTGACTCTAGGAAATAGGTGTTTATAAATATTAACTTACATCTTTGTGGGAGAATCCAAAGTAAGGCCCAGAGATTGTTATTTTCATGGCGTCCAACTAAGAATACTTCAGACATCTTTCTCTCTGTGATATTAAAATTTTGCTTAATCCTTGCTCAGTTTAATTGCATAAATATTAAGTTGTCTAAGTAAATTATTTCAAGTGAAGATATTCATTAATTCTGAAATGCTAGTGTACAAGTTGATGGCTTTTGTTATCATGATTATCCTTTTAGTTGAATGCCACCAATAGAAATGTATGACATTTTTACTAGTAAAAACAAGTATGTCATAAGTGTTACAATGTAGAACTATCACATACATTACCTCAAGTCTTTGGAAATCAGACTCAAATTTAAATATGAAAAATATTAGGTTGTCAGGGTAGAGTCCTTTAAGATGTACTCTAAGATAATCACATGAAATTGACTGTCAAGACAGATATCCAGAGAACAACATCACACAATTATATTCTCAGTTGAGTATTAAACATATAGAAGACAGTAAAACATTTTCCATCTGGCAAATCCAAAATACAGGAGCTATTTTAGTACATCAACACTTCCTCAAAATATTACAACATTCTCTTCTTCAAAGATGAAGACTCTGCCTTTCTAACTAGGTTGTTCCTTGTGGATGATGATTAGAATAAACATCCATCCATATGGACTCTTTTTAATTAAGCATTATTGAGGGGTAGGAACAGAAGCAAAACAGGTAAAATGTACGGGTGATTATAGCATACATTCTCAAGCCTGATAAACAAGGGAAAGATTAAGATGGAAGATTTATAGAAGATAAAACCTGGACTTATTTTAGGATGGGCGGAAAGTCATTTTTATAGTCTGCACGACAATGAGCTAAAGAGATGTTATGATGCAAATCGATATAAAATATGGGAGGAGGACAATCCAGATAGATCATCACCAAGGGATATGGGCAACCTGGTTTAGTTTTATGTAGACTTAAATAAGCTGCTGTTTTGGGCTTACCTGAAATCCTTACTTCAGATTCTACTATGTTATACAACATCTGCTGGTCTATAGCACCCTATAGTTCTCACTCTTTTGGAAGTTACTGCCATGATCTGGTTACCTCCTTCACTACTCTGTACTCTACTGGTGTGACCTGTGGTGATGCTCTCTGCTCTCCCAACCAAAACAGAACATGGTTTCTGGAGAACTTCCCAGACACCTCTGGCCAACTTTCAGCTACCAACCATCCAGCTGTGTGCCCACAACCTGTGAAATTTCTTGCTATCTTTTCATTAGTTACTGTGTCTCCAAGCCCTGCAAAGCAACCAGTTGTTTTCCCATCAGTTCTTATCTCTCCAGTTCCCGTCAATCATCAACATATAATAGACCTCAGAACTATTTGTCCAGTAGTTGTTACGCCCAGAATCGGCTCTTACAGCTGTCAACCTCAGAGCTTCATGTCCTGTGAATATCGACCACTGAATTTTGTATCCAGTACCTGCCAGACTTTGAGATAATTTCTCCCGTGGTTATCAACCTCTAGCTTCAGACAGATGGACTATATGTCTAATAGTTTTCAACCTGTTCCCTATATATACAAAAGTTTCCAAACAGTTTCTTCTTCCTTTGGGATTTAGTAATCTCCATTTACTAGAAGATGATGCTGAATTGTCATTCCAGCATCTTGCTAGATAGTTTTGTAAGAGATATCATCTTTAGGTTGATGAATTGTCTTTAAGTTGATGGATCATTGTGCTTCTAGTTCAGTTAGTGTTTTATTCTGTACTTTTTTACTTGATCAAATTCTAAGTGATTTTAAATCCTGATTTAGTCACCAGAACATTCTTGCTATCAGGATTCTTGATTTCTATGCCATTAACATGTTCCGTTAAGTAGGAAAAAAAGTCATTACGGCTATCTCTAAATATAATCGTTTCAAATAATAGTATCTTTTTATTCTTTATTATTTACAATGAAGTAAAAGCCTTTTAACTTTTGCTAAATTTTTTAAAAAAAGCAAAATAATCTGAAAAAGAGCAAGCAAGACTAATGCGTCCAAGGTCCTGATTAAACATGTCATACTAGTTGAGAATTAAATGTGCACCTGTATTTCCTAACACTTAAAAATAGAATTATAAAGGTACTTTAGTCAGAATAGACTATGTTTTATCACAGCAACAAAACACTTGAAAATTCCAGAAGCTCAAAATTGAAATGGTTTCCTTAGCTCTCATATTACACATTCATTGTTTAAGCTACAAAATCACCCTCGTTCTTGGATCCGGGAGTAAAGAATTTTCACTATCTAGAATATTATATGCAGGGTCAAGATAGTAAGAAAATTACCTACCAACTCTATATGTGTCTTCTAATATATTATTGAACAGGGTAAGTCACAATGTCCACTCTACCTTATGGGGTTACCCACAAAGGGGTTACATAAAGTTTAGTTCTGAACAATAGAAAGTACAATGTTAATTTTTTCTTTTTGAGTTAAATTTAAGAAGCTTTTCCTTACACCTTCATAAATCTTGGCATAGAGAACATTACTATTACTTGGAACTTATTTCTCTCTCGTGTGTGTGTGTGTGTGTGTGTGTGTGTGTGTGTGTGTGTGTAACTATTTAGTTCTTTCATGTACTCAGTAGGAACTATTCTTTGTACAAGAAACTTCTCATACCCACCATATTGATTACTTTCAGTGTGCTATCTTACCACTAGATAATCAGTAGTCTCCTACGAATATATCTATAAAAATATTATTCTTCCCATTTTTACAGATAAAGGAAATTCAAATAAGTCAAGCAACTTGCCCAAAGACCCACTTAGTTAGATTTCAAAGATTTCCTTTATCCTCATATTACCTACAGTCTTCTTCATTTAGATGATGACTAATCTGGAAGTCATTTGGAAGTTGTCAATAATTTGGTGACTATAATCTTCAACTTTAGAACTACCAAGTGTAAACTGAAAATAAAACTATGTATTTCTTCTCTGCCTCAGCCATAGCCCACCTTTCTCTCTGGGTTGACTACTTTTAATGGTATATGCACTTACGTCAGTTAAAACTTTGTGAGTTTTAATTCCCATGTAGATGGTAGGAAATACCTTCAATGAATTCAATTCCTCCAAATTAAATTATATGTGTGTATAATTTATAGATATTGAATATATATATATTCAATATCTAACATATAGATCAGAGCAAGTTGTCTAGCCTAAAACTTAGCCTCCTCTGGTGCATTTATTTTCTCTCTTTTTTAGTTCTGATGTACTCATACAAAATGTATAGGCTTTAGATGAGATCCTATAATAAAACAATTATTGTTATAATAACAAAGATTATAGGCCGATGATAATGATAAAAGTTAACATCAATTATATATTAACTACATTTCATAACCTTTGCTTGACTGACTCATTTAATCCTCACAGACAGCTATGAAGAAAATACTATTATTAACTTCTGTAATAGAGTTACAGAAACATTTGGTAGTTAATTAATACTCCAAGTAAGCATCAGAGATAAGATTAGAACTCAGGAAATCAGCAGATTAAGCCATTATTTTTAACAATGATACATGACACAGAGAATATGTGTTGACTAAGAGGAACCATTAGTATTCTGTTGTCAGGCCTGGCATTTTTCTTAACTATATGGAGTAGAACTGTTCATTGTTGGCATTGACTTTTAGAGGAGACAAAGATTATTGCAGGACTGTGTATTTGCAACATCAAAGTAAATTAATAGTAATAGCGTATTTAGTCTAATGGGTGAATGAAATTTTCTAAATTAAAGCATTAGGAAATCAGGAAGAAAAGTAACATTTAATTTGCATCTACTGTGTGCCATGCCTTTTCTTAGATATTTTCACATTTATTATCTCATTCCATCCTCACAACAGTCTGATATGGTGGATGCTATTAACTATGGTTTTACATAAGCAAGTACTGAGGTACTGAGAGAGAACAATTTTCCAAGGTTACACACTAATACATCTAAATATTACTAAATAGAGGGTAATTTATAACTCATTAAGTCACAGTCATGACAGTTCCATCTCAAATGTTTAATTCTTATTATATCCTGTATTTCATTATATTCATTCTGTTTTTCTGAAAAGTTAAATACAAATCAAACTAACAATCCTGTCTTTCCACCCATTCATATTATTTAAAAAATTACCTTATCTTCATTTATTTAAATTTTTAATTTTGCTCATCTGCTCTTCAGCTTTTGAAATTATTTATGATTTATATGCAAAAGTAGCAAGGGAGTCCACCATTTTAGGTTACCACTGCTAAGTTTAAGAATAATTTTGACTCAATATTTACAATTTAATTGCTATGTAAGTGTGGATTTGCATACAATTTGCTGTTTTAAATCATAGGATCACTGTTGTATCATTTAATAGCACTCTGGCAAGTGGAAATAGAACAAAATTGTATATATATATATTAGCAAAAAAGGAAGATAAAATTTCATCATGACCTAAAGGGTTAGAAGATGACCTCCATTATTTTATTTTTAAGAGCCATTTACTGGAACATTTAGCTTTATTTGATCTTCTGTGTTTACCCTAAAGGATTCTTAATCTTTGGAAAAGACTGGAAAACAGTTTCATAACTCTTCTTTAATGAGTTGCAAAGAATCTGCTGCCTCATTAGATAAGGGAGTTTTTTTCTTATTCTTCAGAAGGCATAGAAATTTCTTGAAATTACCTGATGGCTAAAAAGCTTATTTCTTGCATCTTAAACTTGCTTTGGATGTAGAGTACAAACTCCTTAAACTACATAAAGACTATCAGTTAGAGTTAGTTATATTTTCCTGACAAAATGTATTCATTTCCTATTGCCACTGTAACAAATTACCACAAACTTGGCAGTTTAAAACAACAGAAATTTATTCTCTTATAGTTTTGGAGGCCAAAGTGCAAATCAGTTTTACTGAACTAAAGTCAAGGTGTCAACAGGGCTGATTCCTTCCACAGTCTGTAGAAGAAAATTTGCTTCCTGCATCTTCCAGCTTATAGAAGTTGCTGGCATTCCTTCAGTTATGGCAGCATTGCTCAAATCTCTGCTTTTATCATCTCTTTGCCTTGTCTCTCTCTGATCTACTGACTTCTTTTTTTATAAGGACTTCTGTGATGATACAGGGCTCACCAAGATAATTCATCTCAAGATCTTTAACTTAATCACGTCTGCAGAGTTCCTTTTGTTACATACGGTAATATTCATGCATTCTGAGGATTAGGAAGCAGGCATCGTGGTGGAGTAATTCTATTCAGCTTTCCACATATAGAAAATATTACAAATAGGAGAATCAATGGAAGGAAAGATTCTTCTAGTAATTAAGTGAAAACAGAGTAATGAATATTTTTGTCCAAAGCCTTTATAGGGCAATGCCACCCAAGGGACAGTATTCCTTACTTCTTGCTTAAATCTATCATTGTTGTGAACTTGATACTTGCTCTGTTACTGATGCTGTCTGCTCAGTCTCTTGCCAGGGTAGAGACTAAAGTAGAAGACAACTCTGTAGAGTTATAATTCACAGAAAATGATGGGTGAGTGGGAAGCGATGGTTATCTATGAGTGTGATGAGTGGGTAAGAAATTAAACCATAAAAGCAAATGTGAGGAGTTCAGCTAACTCTGCCTTTGCAAATCTCAACTGTTTAGAGTATTAACTATGCCAAAATAAATGTAAACATGTTGTAAAGTCTCATGCTGCAAATATTGGTTACTCTACATTATTTATTTTGTTGGACTTACACTAGTGTGAATACTATTAATTTAAAATACTCTGCCATTACAGTTGACTGACTTATTCATTTTTTCCCTTTAAATCCACTACAAAGAAACCTAAAATAAGACTAGCAGTAACTATGGTATAACAGAGATGCAGAAATAAAGGTCCATCAACTGGAATCTTCTATATATTACGAGGATCCAGTAACTTAGTAGAAAATTGGCCATCAACTACCTTATGTATTTTATTTTCTATTTTGCCTGTCTCAGGACTGAGCATTTCTGCACAAAATCTCAGGATGCTCTATAGCCAAACAATTTGTTAGAAATATCATTCCCTGATCCTGACCATTTTTACCTGAGGGACACTTCACAAGACAGCAAGATTTGCTTAGTAAAGAGCTTCATGCAGAATAAATTTGTCACCTTACACAGTAAATACTGGGAGAAGCGCTGAGAAAACGCAGATTAAAAATAAATGTTTGGAGAATACCTGTAGGTTTAAATTGGTGTGCATTTTTAAAATTTAGCTGACAAGCTGAGAACATGGAGAAAAATCTAATTGTCTTCTCTGAGGACACTGTCTTTTAAAAACTATCCCTATAGCTTATCCTGTCCTCTGTCTGAACTCATTGCTGTAATAAATGCATTGCTGTTTCCAATTTAGTGGAGGCTATTAGTATGCATTATAGTTTCTCTTTTCAAGAACAAAATGTCAATTCTTTAGTTTAAATTAAAATCTTAAAAAAATTTTCTTCAAGCCTTCATCATAAAAAGTGAAAAGTGTTTTTTAATATGTACAGTACCTATAAGAACTATATAGGTTATTCAAATAACATTTTTAAACATAGTCACTCCCCTTTGTGGGTATAGACCCAAAATAATTACATTCAACACAGAAATAAATTAAAGTCCATGTGAAAAGAAAAAAAAGCAAAATTATTCTTGAATAAGTAAAACTTATTTTGGAAGAAATGTTAAAAAAATGTTATGCTTCTTACAGCAATTGGATTTTACAGCAGAGACTATAGAATGTAGAATGTATATTTTCATCAATTAGCAAGGTACAATCTTGAGAAAATGGTCTTATTTGATATTACATATTGCAGAAACTCTTGAAGAAATGGATATCATAAATGTCTTGGTTACTTAGCAACCACTGATGCTTGGAGACAAGTTCGTTTTTGGCCTTGTGTAGGTAGGTCACTAAGTTAGATGAGACGTTTTCACCAGCGCATGGTCTGGCACAGCTAAGAGTATGATGCATATTTTGGGGGAACGACTCTTTGTCTTAATGGTTTAATGTCTTACCCTCTCTTATGAGCAACAATGTTTAGACAAAGTGGCTTATTTCAGAATATAGGATCGAGTCGTGTCGTATTTTACAATAGTCAAGAGTAGAAAAGTACAGGTTCCTTGTTTTATTTGAACCCTTGTTAACCTTTTAATAACCATGTTGCAGGAGACTGTAGACACGCTACCTCTCGTTAACCACTGACAGATGAGAGTTTGCCTATGAACATTAAAATCACTATTCACTGAAGCGATGATCTTCGGATGATGAGTGATGGTTGATGGCCAAAGTGGTGATTATACAGGTTCTTTGTTTATTTTGATTCTTTGATACTTTGAAGAATCAAAATAAACTTATTTTTACATGTGTGTGGAAACATCAGCAGTGGTAGCTAAACAACACAGTAATGAGATGTTGCTGTGTGAGAAGGAAGGGAGTCTGGAGAGGCTGCAGGCAATCGCCGGGAAGGATATAAAAGCCCTCAGACCACAGCCTCACCATCCCTTCACGGCCATCGCTGAGTGTGCACTTGGGCTCCATGTCTCTTCTGGGCTATCCTGGGGATTGCAATGGCAGTGGCACAGCCTACAGAACTCACTGTTACATCCCAGTGACTCCTTCTGTTGGTTTTTGCTCCAGTGATGTAAGCCCTACCTTTGGAGTCTGCTTACCCAGTAGCTACCAAGGAAAACTCTGGCTCCTGAATAACTGCCAAGAAACCTATGGTGACATCCCAAGCTATGAATCTCCCAGCTGTGAGCCCAGGACCTGCACCACAAGTTGGGACTCATCATACTGCTCTGTACCCTGCAACTCTCCAGCAGTGGGCAAGGTATGCATTGCCTGTGAAACTACCAACACCGGACCCAGCCCCAGCTGCAGCCCATGCACTCAGACCAAGGGGTATGTATCCCATTGCTACACACCCAGCCGATGTGCACAGAAAGCCGGCCAGACCCTCAGCAAAGGCTCCCAATGCTCTGGGCAACTTAACTGCTTATCCAAGAGTTTCCCACCTTCATACCACTGCAGACTGGGTAGTTTAGGGTATAGAAGATACCAAAATCTTGGCTTCTCACCAAGTGGCTTCTCATCATCCTGTTATGCTGCCAGCAGCTGCCCATCCTCAAACTATTTAATAAGAAATTGCCAATATTCTCATTATAGGCCCATACATTGCCAACCATTGAGCTGTTTTTCTAGAAACTTCCGGTCTCTGAGCTGCATGTCAAGTACCTTCCCTCCTCTGAGGTATTTATGCAGTGGTTGCAGACCTCTGAATTGCTTCTGATGATGTATCGCATTTAAAGCTGCTGGGAATTGTTTAATAGAGCAGACTCTAATATTCTGCTGAATTACCTCCTGTGTCTAAAGAATCTTGTTAAATTAACCTCAAATATATCTCCAGGACTTATTAACTACACCTGCTAGCTTTTTTTTTTTTCTGTAGCTCCATTAATGGCCTTTGAGTTGAAGGCTGAAAGTCATGTTATTGTTTCTGAGATTTACTGAGATGGGCATACTGAAGAGATTCCACGCAACATACAACCATCACCAGCTTTCTAATTTTTTGCTGTCACCGTCATTTGTCTGCCTATGCAATCATCATCTACTTTTCTTGATGAAGTGGGGCCTGCTTGGTTTGAATGCTATTTCCAGCACACCTTTTTCAGACCATTTTGCTTCCTGTCAAGTTTTGTCAGCTGTTGAACTAGCATCTTGCTAATACACTAAGAGATAACATTCTCTTAAACATATCGACTTAAGCTATTTCATCCTTCCCCTACTGGCTGATTATGGGATGTACAAGCAGCAAAGTCCAATGGGTTCAAAATCAGAAGAACTTCAGCAAATTCTTTCCTTCAAAGAAGCTCTAGAACAGAATGGCCTGACACTCAGCTTTTGTCTTCAGTGCCTAAGAGAGAGCCTTACCAGTAGCAGAAGCACAAAAGTTATTTGTTGAAAGAATGACAAAATACTCTTACAGATTTATCATGAGTAGTGATAATCTCTGTTCAGGATTCTACAATAATTATCCTCTGCTGAATTGTTGCTTTCTGATTCTGGAAAAGGTCCTGATTCATAGTTAATAAACTAATTTCTATTGGTAAAAATGATTTTATTATGTTTTATTTTAGAGTCACTAAAGTTTTATCAGTGTTCTGGCCAACATGCATAGCATTGTCAAAGCACTAGTTTCCTACCATCTAGTTTATATTCTAAATTAAAAATATAAAAAAGGTAGAATGTAAATTCCTAAGACTTTGATTTGTTCTATTTTTAACACGTTAAATGGCATCTGTCTTAGAGTGGTTGTTATTGATATTTACATAGGAAAATTTGGGAAAATTATTTAGAAAATAAATCAATTTAATAAAAATTATATAAAGTATTAAATGTATGTATATTTTCCTGCACAATATGTGCATTTATTGACTTTATAGATAAAGTTTGGGTTTTGAAATAGATTTAGTATTGAATCCTCTGAGAAGTGATTTAACCTCTGTAAAGTTCTCCAAAATAAATAAATACATACATACATACATACATACATACATACATACATACATACATACATAAAATCCTCTAACTCAGGGGTAAAAGTAACATCTATTCTAAAAATTTTTATAATAAGAAGTAAATCATGTTTAAAGTCAGGTAAAATGGTCTCTGGAAATGGATCTAACTGGAGATTGGCAGGATGGGTAGGATCATTAATATCAATAGTCAGTGACTAAAGTTGAAGTATTCATGAAGCATACCAACAGGGCTACCATTTTATTTATTTCTTTAGTAGGTCTACTATGTATAGGAAAGATTTAGAGAAGAAATATTCATTTACTGCTTCTGCTTGAACATGTCTAAGGACAATTAAGTCATTCTTCTGTGAGTTCAAATGTATTCTTTGTATTGAGAAATATTGAATAGTCCTTAGCAATTATCCATTGACCACATAAGACTAGTTTAATTCCTTTAACATAGGACAGGTGTTCAAGTATTTGAAAATAATTACCATGGGTCCCAGGTGAGTATTCAACTATCCAAACTAAATATATGTTTGTGCTCTTTATAAACTTTAATAGAAATCTATTCTTTGAGGTGTTGAATGAGATTCTTTGGGGATATCAATCAAGATTTAAAGATTTTGTTGTCAATAACTAGTCAGAGGACTAAAATCCCGAAACAAACACAATACTGCCTCAATCGTATAAGTACAATATAAAAGGATCAGAGGAAAGATTTTAACTGGAAAAATGAAAGACTACTTGGTGGAAGAAATGACAGTTAAGTGTTGCCTGAGTGGAAAAGTCAGTGGTATATGAGCATGCAATGCTGGAAAAGGGAAGATGGGGATAATAGATAAGTTTGAAAAAAAGGTATATTCAGTTTGACCAAAGGAAAGCAAGCAGAAAATCACCGGCAAAACAGAAAGCGGGCAGGGGAGTGAAATTACTTGGTCATACAATGTGTACATTTTAAATATTCACATATACAGTGGCTCTGTCAATTTCTACTACCACTGTGAATGTGGGTATATATGTATATATGTATGTATGTATATGTGTGTGTGTGTATATATATATATATATATAGAGAGAGAGAGAGAGAGAGAGAGAAAGAGAGAGAGAGAGAGAGAGAGAGAGAATAGAAAACTATAAAAATACAGCCTCAGATGTGTTAGCTTTCGAGGAGTTTTAGGAAGGGTAGTTAATAATTCTCAAAGTGATCTTTTAAATTTAACAGTTCTAATTTGAATCCTCAAGTCATTAAAAAAATAAAAGCGAAGCAAAATAGCAGTACTGAGAAAGAACCTTGGCCCCACTCTATGACCTTGTAGAATCTTTAATCAACAACCTCTCCTATGCTGCTCAGTGAAAATTGTGAACAACAAAGGGAATAGGCATCAGTCCTCTATAGCACATTGGCTTCTAGAAAATCATAGAATATGAAGATTCACATATGTCTCTCCTATTCAGTTTTAATAGGCATAAATATGCTTAATACGTAGCAGACTATGTCCATAGCATCAGTGCAGCTAATTTGTAAATTTCAAAATTTACAAAATTTTACAAAAGACCTAGCAGAAGTCTATTGGAATTTGCCCTTAAAAATACACAAATGAATCACTTCTTTTCCATACATTTCACCGCACAGCTCACCAGCACTTTCTGCCTCCTAAATAAAAAGAAATCATCAATTTTTCCTTTTTCAAAAATTAAACCTACTGATAGATTTAAATATTACTTTCTACAGCTGTGAAACATTTGCAACTTCAAATATAAACAGTCAAGTTTTTTTACACTTATCTCTTCTTTTATATGTAGCAGAGAAAGGACTACAATGAATTTGCATGTACAGCTAATATCTTAAATACTATAAATCAAACAAAACTTAACCCTGGAATTTATTTAATGCATGATCTACTACTGGATGATTAAAGTCTCTATTTTAATTCATATGTCTAAAAATTTATGTTTAGATGACTACCAATTTACTTTATGATGAAGTTTCAAATAGTTGTTAAAACTACTACATTTGGCATGCTATCAAAGGCCTAAATATAATTGCATAATTTTCATGTTTTATTTTCTACCTTGAAACTGTATTATTAGCTAATATCTTTTTGAATCCTTCTTTTGTCTACCATATTAATGTAAACATTAATAGATTTTTAAACTTTTGTTCCATTGAGGTTTTTTAATTGTGTCTTTTCTTTTGAGTTCTGCGCAAAATATCTGTCAAAGTTCTCAATATACAGTTAGTGTACCACACATGATTGGCTTAAGGAAAATGGGTCTTATCATACCAGGAGGCCCTTCATGCATAGCAATATCACCTGACAGTTCAATTAACCATACTGTCACTTTCAATATCATGAGCAAAAGTTTTAAAACCATGTAACTCTATGTTTATTATAACCACCAACACTATACTGTCCATGCTAAAATTTCCACATACACCGGGCCTGCTGAAATCGTAATTCCTAGATTCACTTTAGAAGTAAATCAGAGTTTAAGTGAGTCCTGATCGGATGTGTGTACATGCTATCGCAGAGCTGATAAAATTATCTCTCCGAGTATTCACTGCGCTCACTGTGCTTATTTTATTTGCCTGTTATTTTAACGTGACTGTCAATGAGGGCTCAGTAAATCATGAGCTGAGTATCATCACTGACAGATCAGAGGAGAATGGAAGCTGAGATTTCACCTTCGTTTTTCATGCTTTATAGTCTAGAGTTCTGAATCCTCTGGATGATGCTATTGTTGACCGCTCTCAGTCCAAGGTCTCAGATATAAAAGAGAATATTATTCAAAAGTATGAAGTAATTCCCTTAATTAAGGAAATATATACACATGACTTCCAAATTTATATTTAGATTCTGCTACATAAAAGAATGGTATTAAAGTTTCTTCATCTAAATCCAGAATTTTTTTTTTCAAAAAAGAAAGAATAAAGATTTTAGTCCAGAATTCTTTCTTTTGAGAAATAATTATGATAAAGGTCATTATTATTGGCATTATCTTTACTTTTTACTGTGAACCATTTCTCATCTGGAGCATGAGCACTGAGAATTGAAGATTAAAAATGATACTACCACAGAATCTGCTCTTTCTTACCAATCTACATATTTTCTTAGTTGTCTCTACTAAATAATAGGCTTTTTTGAGCTCTTTTTTTCCCTCAGATTGAGGAACATATTGGATCTCTACTTGGTTCTACAAGAATGTTATGCCATATAAATCTTGAGTCACTCAGGAATATTTATCGGTCAACAGACTTAAAGAAATATAGTAAATGCTTTCTTGATCATGCATTAATTTTGAGCAGCATCATAATTTGCATACTGTAAGTGTAGCAGAGTGTAGTAGAAGAACTTGAGTTTTAACATTGAATCTGCCACTTACAAGTTGTGCAGCTTAAGCTGTCTCTTAACCCTCTGGACCTTTTTAAAGTGAGGGGCTTTCTGAGAATTCAGTGATATAGTACATAAAACACACTTACACGGTGCCTGGGAATAGTGATTGACAAATGGCAATGATTTTTATTATGTAAAAAGCAAAGAAAGCCTCCGAATCACCAAAAGTATATAGAGGTTTCTTTTGCAGATGCTATGATTGAGAACCAGAATCGAAGATTCTAGAACTTGTTAGTTGGGAAGCTTCTTGTTTCAGTCCAGACCTGTCTTTTCCTCACTAGTTCTTGTGGGGAGTGAATTTCCCCTAAATACCCTTCTGACCACTCTTTAATTTCCTACTTCTTCAACCTCTGGGGAGATGCAGTAACCTTTATGATCAATAAACGTTTGAAAAATACCTGAGCATATGCTTTTCAGCTTTGATCTTCCCTCTCCCGGGAATTCCTCTTCCTTTGTGTACAAACCGCCCAGGGTGTGTGTGGTCCCACTGCCTTCCCCGTTGTGGGAAACGTCTCCTGGGTCTATGCCGTCCTGACGTGGTAAGTCTGTCCCACTGTAAGGTTCAGTGCTATCATGGCCATTTACTTAAACAGACCTAACTGTACAACTGGACTTCTGCCAGTGATATAGATGATACATGTGTTCTCGGCCTGCAATTTATGGCAATTTCACTTTTTAAGTGTGCAGGACCCATCTAGAAACAAGGAATAGCTCTTGAACTTCAACATAAAGCTTTCCAAAATCGGTCGCACAACTTATCACTTAAGGGAAGTTAATCTAAACCCTAAGAAATAACTCATTAGTGAAGATAATGTACTATGAAATACAACTAGGATACGATTACTTCAAACAAAGTTCATCATGCTGTAAAGTAAATCAGGTGATAGTGATCCCTTCCATTATGGCTTTTCCCCATTGTGGTTATCATATTTAGGAAGCAAATTGAACTTGAAATTGGAAAATATTTCCTTGATAGAAAACAAAAATACCCTTATATTTTCAAACACAATGTTATGGGTAGAAGCAATAGATGATAAAATAAGAAGTGTATGAGGAGAGTATAAACTTTTGAAAACAAATAAAATTATGATAAACTTCCCAACATTTGCACTTCAACATCGGATTATGTCATTTATACTTCATTTGATGCCTAAAGTGAAGAAACCAAAGGAAATAAGCCAAGAACAAGTCTCCAGCATATATAACCTTTCGTTCTAGGCTAGGACATTGTCCTGAGGAACTAAATCATATGACTTTACGTACTGTAACACACAGAGCAAGGCAGTACGTGGAAATAAATCAAATGGGGTAATACTTACAAAAGAAAAATACTTAAAAATTGGATCCAAAGCGGAAGTAAAAATCTTTGGAGAGAACTTAGATCTTGTGCTCCTGATATAAATTTGAGGGAACTGATGATAGCGTAGGGTAGGAATAAACACATTTTCAAAGCAAACGACTTACTTGAGTCGACAGAACTTTTACTATTTGGCTTGGGACACACAGCATGTGCCACCACCATCAACAATGAGAGAAGGGGGTGGGGAGGCAGGAAAGGAGAGTGGGAAGGGATAGAAATGGAAGAGGGTGGGTGAAAAAGGAAGACAAGGGAAAAGATAGAAAAATAAATAAGAGAAAGAAAGGGGAATGTTTAATTTTTTACAGGAACTCTCCTTTCTGCCTTCATGTGAGAATTATTAACATAGGCATCTTAATAAATTAGAGAGGACCTCAAACTCAAAACCAATAAATCTTATATTGCCTCGGGCCTCTTTGCCATGGGGGGCCACATCTGAGACCTGGAATTTCATATTCTGCAAACTTATTAATGTGGGTCACAAATAAAGTTTGAATCCCCCTACTAAAGCCAATGAAGTCTTTGAAAATTTTTCTGAAACCAGAAAAAGGCAATAACTATGCTAACTTTAAAACTTGTGAATAAATATGTGAGCTTGTAGCTATGTGTATATACATACCAATATATAGTCTTTTTTATCACAATTCTCCAACTTGTGTATGAATCTGGAAGCCATAATTCTACTGCTTTTAAACATATATATTTACTACTTCCTCTATTTTAATTATCTGTTTAACACTTGAGCACAATAATCATAAAATGTATGTTATCACCGTAACTTAGAAAACTGTCGATAAATAAGAGAGAACTTAGCCAGAAGACATTTTCCTTTTCTTCTTGTCTCTTTTGAAATATAGGCAATGTAGGTTTTAAGCATAAGAGTACAATCCAGCTTGAGGCACAGACGATTTACATTTCTCATTGCTTTCAGGTAAAATACAGTGCGGTTATAAAATATTAATAGAAACATAATATAAAAGCACAAGGAATCCACTCATCTGGTATGACAACTCTATTCGATAAAAATAGTAGTGCTGGTTTTCAAGGGAGCTACTTTACTCATTTCAGAAGAAGCATAAACTCATTAGTCTAAAAAGCTTCTAACCAACCAGAATGTAAAGGCCCCGTAAAGGTGGCCTCGAGCACAGCTAAATAGAAATGGAGCAGAAACTCATAATTCTGGGAGAAATACTCCTGGAAGAATGTGATGAAACAAGGACTTTAGAGGATGAGAGTTAAACCAGCCCAAATCCTTCTTCTCTAATCTAAATAGGGAACCTTATTTCATTCTCTCGATTCCAATGCAATCCTATGTCCTATGCTAATCAAGAATGCAAGCAGATCTTCATGCTAGTCTCAAGCCCTGAAGATCTACTATTTTCAGTGGCTACAAAACAATATTTCATTCAATCAATGCCTGTTTACCAAGTTTTATAATTTTATTTTGTACACGAAGATGTGCAAGTATTTGCACTGTCTCCTTGTAAGGAACTTGTGAAATGTCAATACAACCTGTTTTAAAATAAACTGTTAAAAGCAGAGAGTTTTTGTGATTACTATCCAAAAGGGAGGAAGTATGAACGAACGACGTTTTTAGAGATAGTGAGTTGATTTTAAAATGTCTGTGTCTCATCATGTGACAGTTCTTATTTATTTTGCATCCTGCAAAGAAATATGAAACCAAAAAGCAAATTCCAGCAGTCATTTATGTCCCTGTCTTTAAAATACAATATATATATATACACATGCATATTTAATTGAAAGGTCCTTCAGATTTTCTGCATAAAATCTAAAAGGCATTTGGATGGTTGCCTGGGAAAGCATGCTTGTTTGTAAGAAGTGGATAGACTGTGGTCTGTCACTATAGCAAAGTCGAACAGAGGACTGAGGACACAGGAAAGAGCATATGGTCATACAAGAGAACTGGACTTGGTGTCAGGAGACCATTCTCCAGTTCTGATTTTGTCATTAAATAGTTGTGTGATTAAGACACATATTTTCTCTCTGGGCCTCAGTATCCTTACCAATAAAATAAGGAAGTTGAATTTAAGGAGCCCTTACACCCCTAAGATATGATGATTTTATCCATTGCAATTCTCAGTGTTTAGTGCTTGGTTCTGCTAGCATTAGGTAGACAAACTCTGTTTAAGAACGCTACAGTTGTCCCTTAGTATCTGTGAGGAATTGGTTCCAAGAGCCCCCTCAGATACCAAAATCCACAGATGCTCAAGTCTCTCATATGAAATGGCATAGTATTAGCATATAACCTAGGTAAAAGCTCCTGTATACTTTAAATGATCTCTAGATTGCTTATAATACCTAATACAACATAAAGTGTACATGTTCAGTACAGATGCAACCGCTGTAGGCCTAACTACATAGTACGCATCAGCAACAACGTAACTTTTTTCCCCCCCAAATACTTTACTTTCAGGATTTGTTGCATCATGAGTGGGGAACCCCCAGATACAAGAGCTGACTGTATAATCTGTGTTAAAATCTTTTATGATGTTTGACTAGGCTTCCTTCTGTATGTTTCCTTCCCACAGTGATAATCAGGATTCAGTCAAGCCTAGCCAATGTGTTTTAATGAAACAGGTATGTTTTAATGACATGTGGCAAATAAACCATTAAATCAGGAGAGGTGCATTTAGTTCTGGGATACCCTACTTATTAAATTGCCAAGAGTTACCAGTGGAAGCCTTACACCTAACTTACATATTTCCTTAACTCCCTGTTTTTCAGCTAATGCTAATTTCCACTTGAAGGGAAGGGAAGCAAAGAAAGGGCCAGAGGAGATTTGAATCTCCAACATGAGCTAATTTTCTGAGAAGGAGCTGCAAACTGTGGTCTTTTTACCTCGGAGACTCCGCCCCTCTTGTAAAACATGTACACTAAGTAAGTACCTAGTAAAACCTGCCTCAGCCCCCAGGCCAGGTTGTTACAGGCTTTTCACTAAGCGCCAGTTCCTGATGGCCGAGGGATCAGATTTCACAACTGCAGACACTAATGTCATAACAAGGTAATAGTAAGGTACACACTAATGTTGACCATTTATTCTCTGCAACTTATTAACCTTTCAAAAGAGTAAAATAATAAAAAAGTCTGATATATTTTCACAAGCAACACATTAACTTGGGTGCAATCGGGCTGGAATCTGAACTGCTTTCAACAGGTAGTGAAAAACATTGCTAATTCATACATTCTTTCGTCATGTGAAGGAAGATCTCGAGATATTTTCTGTTTATCTTTGAAAGCACAAAGTAAAAGGAAAAACACAAAGAAAGGACAGGTGTGCTGATAGATGCAATCGTCATACTTAGAAACTCAAGGAATGCTGAAAATGACTGTCACTGGGCACCAGAGTATAACCCGATCACAGTGGCAGACAGAGGAGCAGAGGAAGAAGACACCAAGAATAGTTTACCTTCAAATGTTGCAATGTTTTATTGGCTAAGAAGCAACATGGATAATTTTTACTTAACCAGCTTTAGTTTCTAAAGCTGTTGCGTGAGTTTCGCATGCAACTCATGCAATAAATGATATTTCAACATAAAGCAAGAACAAGCAAT